>NW_006443138.1:19453808-19497264 GCF_000325575.1 Pteropus alecto | reverse complement strand
ACACCTTTTTTTTAAGATAAAGTCTATTCCAGGTATGCAAATTCAGCTAATATTTTTTGAAACCCTTTCTAACATTTTTTTACTAGGAGAATTACAATGAATAACTCTGCTTCTTAGACTCATGGCTGCAGAATATTTTTGCTCATATTAAACCCCAATTCTGTTATCTCTAGAGTCAATTTTTATGTTCTTTCAAGTCAAGCTCGAAATGGTTTTAGAATCATTTTGTCAGGAACTCTGCTTGCAATTATAACATTTTAACTAACTGTATAAAGCTCTCAGCCCCATTTCTACCCATGATAATCGTTTACTTATATAATAAAGAAGCATCCTTCACACACCATTGATTTCAGAACTAGAACAGTGGCAACTTTTTTCATCTTTGTTTTTATATCGGTCATGGTAGTTGACTAGTTGACATTTATCTCTATTTCTCCATTATTAATTTAAGCTATCTTGTAACCCTGTTTACCTTGCCAGAGATTTACAATTGGAATTGAGACCTAATCTTTGCCTACTAGGTATGGATGGAAACCTGCTGGAATTAGAGATGAGCTGTGGAGATTTCTTTTTCCTAAGATAGAAAAACAGAGATGATGATATTTCTTTTGTGGAACTGCTGTAGATATTTGCCAACCTTTTTTCCCCCTTACTTATGTTTTTATTTTAAGCCTACATGTTTCAAGATTTGTCTAGAGCCTCACCTTCCAGAGTCAATGACTAAGCTTCTGAGAATTAAAACGTAGATGGAATTTCTAGTACTCTGTTTCTCAAATTAGGTAATGGGTGGGAAAGTGTCTATGAGAATTTAAATTTTAAATTATACACACACACACACGCACACACAAATATATCCATATATAAAAATATGTTTGTGTACAAATATGTTTGTGTATGTATGTTTATCTACATATTCGAAGGGAGACATATTCTGAGGCATTTGAATAATGACTTTATAAATTATTATTGACACAAAATTTTGGAACCAATGTTTCTGTTTTTGATTATGATGTTTGGCCCAAAGTAAAAGTCAGGTGAAGTCACCATGCATCGAATAAATAATCGTTTGTGCTAGTTCAAATAAAGAAAAATGGTGTAAAAATACAACTTTCGAAAACTCAAAAAGGACTTGTGTCTCAGTAGTAAGAAGACAATTTATTTTGCTGTCAGATGTATCATAGAAGTCTCAGTACCATGCATACCATCATTGCCAACCTTAAGTAGTCAGAGGGCCAAGCAAATTAGCATGGGAGTCATGGAGGCAGGCAAGAGTTCAGGTCTTTGAATTAGGTCCTTCAACCAACCTTGAAAACTTCTTACCTTTAGACTGTTAAGTGAGACTGAACTTTCTATTGTTTGTATTTTCTTTTATTTCTTTTATTTAATTATTTCTTGTATTATACATATGCACTGAAAGCATATGTATTTTCAGTGTCTATTAACCATATGTTTCTCTAATGTTAGTACCACATCTACACTCACATCTTAAAGGGCCATAAATTAGACCTTTCAGTCTGCTGCAAAAACAAGATCAATTTCTATTTAGAACTGTGACATAATGCTATATTAATCTAAGAGTATATGTAAATATATTCTGACTTTTATTACATAGCTTTGTAATAGCCTTGACTCAGGTTCTTGTAGTAGTTGGTGCTGGTGGTGGTTTTTAACTCACATCACATTTATTTAACGGCAACTTTATTCAAGGCACTCTAAGGAAAATTACAATAAATACAACTCAACACTGGCCTTCACACTCACTCTTTAGAGAAAGAGGCAAGTATCTACTTAAGTGTATGTATAAGGTAATGTGAGATTTATAATAAAGGAGATTAACTTAGTTTACAACATTAATGGAAGATTTCCAAGAGGAGTGCTTTCTAAACTCAGAACAAAAACAAACAAACAAACAAACAAACAAAACTGAGTAGAAGATAGCCAAGTAAAATGATGTAGCATTTCAGATCATGTATACAAACCCTCATAGATAAGAGACAGCAATCTATATCGATCAATATGCAAAAATAGTAGGATGACAAAAGCATAAATTTAGGTGACATATGTTGGAAACAAGGTGGCAGGGGGAAAGACGAGTTTCGAGAGGTTGACAGAGAGGAGAGGAAATATTACAAAAAGAATCTTCTAAAGTCTTAGTATGAAATTTGTGTTGTTACCTGTATGAAGGACAAAGTCACTGGAGAGTTTTCGTTTTATTAAAGGAGTAGCATGCATATATTTGCATTTTAGGGAAAAAATTCCTTTTGATTCTTTGTTAATGGAATGGAAGTAGACAACTTTAAGACAGAGATGTCAAGTGTTTGTTAAGAGTTACTTAGGAAAGAAATTACATGGCCTGAACAGAGACTGTGGTGCGGAGAAGAAGAGAAGTAGAATTTGAGCAAGTGAAATCAAAAAAATATGCATTATGCTACTGAACTGGAGTTTGTGAGACAGAGCTGCCCTGGGAATCATAAGGATTTAAATAAACCTATGGAAATGGGTAAAACATCCCAGCAATGTAAGTAGAAAAAAATCTAAGAACGGGTCTTTGAAAAATATCAATATTTAGAGAAGGCAGAAGGAAATAAAGACAGCCCAAATAAATAGACAAAGATTAAAAGCTAAGTAATATAATAGGAATTAAGAGAAAAGAGTATTTCATAAAGGTGAGAGGAGGCGATGGTGTCAAATGCATTACTAGTTCATGGGAGGGGGAAAAAAAACAAACTGAGGAAGTGTTCAACAGTTTTAACAGAAATGAGGTCATTGGTGACCTTGGGAATAGCAGTTTCAGTGGAGCAGTGTGGGAAGAATACAAATGAGCATGGGTTTCGGAGTAAATCAGAGGTAAATTAGGAAAGACAAAACTCAAGCACCTAACATGAAGGCAGAAAGAGAGGACATTAAGTATAGGGGACAACTAGTGTTGGCCAAGAGTTCTGCACTGATGTATGAGTTGTCAAGAATTCTAACTATGTACCCAAGAACTGTCAATGCGAACTGGGACTTATGCTTACATATACTGTTTACCAGACACAGATTGGTACCTCTTTTGCATTTAGAATGATACTTAAACTACAACAGCATGCTGACTCAGCAGACTGATTTATACTTGATGGAGAGTCTCTCTCAAATGTGCATGCAAAGTACAGTGTTAGGCATACAGTCATTCTTCAGTAAGCATCCACATGATGCAGTTAAAGAAATGGGTCTATTAATCTTGGATTGCCTATGACTTTGTGAAAATCGATTCAAATCTTTAGTTTTCTTTACTTGTAATTTTTTCCCAGAAATGCTGGTCCCATATCAGTGTCAAATGAAGTTATATAACTTTCTATTTGAAAGAATTCAATTTAAATATATTATTTTGCATGTTCTAATACATCATTAGAGAAATGCACACTTTTTAATGAAAAATCAGATCAGAGGGCTTTTCAAAGTGAATTGTGTGTATGAAATAAGAAAGTTTAATCTTAGCAGACTTTCATTCCTTTATATTAGTACATTACCATGATAACATACATTATTTTGAATGCAGAAAATAATTATTACCAAATATCAAGTGTGAGTAGAATGTCATTTCAAATTAAAAGCACTTAATCAATTACAAAATATACATGGTAAACCTGTACATATTAGAAAATAAATTACAACCTGTTGAAGCCCTAATGGAATAAAAAGAACATAGCTGAGTTTGTTCTTTAACTGATTTTGATAGTAAAAAATGCTAGAAATATAATTTTTACATATACTTACTAGAATTTTATTTCATAGGGAAAACATAAAAGATTATATAACTCAAAAGGAAAAAATCAGTTTTTTAATAAACAAAATTTATTTATGAATATCAATACATGTTCATATTATATATATTTAGAAAGAAAATTCCTAATCATAATAAAAAAGAACAAATTATAAAATAAATGAAATTAAATTCTTCTGCTCTGTTAGTATTAAGGACAGCTAATTCATCCTTCTCCTTAGTCAAAGCAGAAAGAAAATTTCCTGGAATTCACAAGTAAACCATCAAGGCCATGGTGAAACCTAACAATTCAAGGGGAGATTAAAGGTTCCACTCACTGAAACACAGCAAGACTGTCACCTATCAAAGGGTACACCTTTGGAGTTCTTGTAATAAAGGTCTGAGGAATAATCTAATGTGCCATTAATATCAAAGTGTCTGCCAGCCTACAATATTGGTTTTACTTTAAACATGTTGAGTACTAATCACCTGGCTTGCTTCCAAATTCTTAGTTGCTCATGGAGTAAACTCTGAAACTTTATCAGGCAACTTAGCTCTTTGAAAACAGACTTGCACGTAAGCGGTTCATAGAGAAAATTGTTTCCCGCAAAATATCACTTTTGGTTTCTAAAACATATTTAATTCACACTGAACAGCAAGGGCATTAGTTGTGCAAAATTCCTAAGATTATACTACATACGATACAACAGAGTAAATCTACATCTAAAATTTTAGAAAAGGATAATGTAGATTTCTCAGTCACTACTTGCATCACTGAGTCCCTATGCCATTGCTGGCAATTGCAGCTGTTTTTTTTTTTTTTTTTTCTCCACAGTTTATTAGATCTTTATCATTTAACATATAGGTAATGCCATGTGTTGATTTCTATGTGGGATCGGGGAGTGTTTCTTTAAACAACGTCAAATAACTTCCCACAGGGTCCAGTCATAGATAGATGTTCTATATTAGTGAAGGTTGGCACCCCCTCCAAAAATTTTTTTTCACCTCTTACCTGAGAAACTCATTATTTCTTCTTATCCAGCTTACCTAATTATTTATTTTGCTTTCCTGTTTGATATACATAAATATGTGCATACAGATTTACTGACAGTATGAGATGGGCAGAGGACCACTCTTTATTTGGCATTCCTTTTCACTATGTTGAACTATCAAATAGGTAGACACTCTTCTAAACTTTGTGCATGTTTTACTTCATTCATCCACGCCACAGCCTTCAGAGGTAGATTTAATTTTTTCCATGTTTATATTAAAAAAAAAAATGAAGAACAGACAGAAGAAATAGTCCAAGAACATAGATATAGTCAATAGCCCAATCAGTGCTTAAACCAAGACACAGTAGACACAGATCCTCTGTACTTGAATACTCTACTGCTTTTCCTTTTAAATCTCACCACATTTGAAGCACTTGTTGATGCGTCTTATGTTAATGTATTTGAGAAGAAATTTCTTGAGCCCTTTTGTGAATTCTTAGTCAAGCAATAACAACAGGAAAAAAAATGAATATTGAGTTAATATTGATTTGATAGCTAAACATGCGGCATTTTTAACTTTAAAATTTTTCCATGAAGAAAAAGAATTAGAGAAGTGGGACCATCTTATGAAACTGGCAGACTTTAGCAGTCACTTAACCCCTTTGAGCTTCAATTATCTAACTTCTAATATTTGCCTTTGTTAGAAGAATTTTGGGGATTAAATCGTACAATTAATGCACATATTTATTGTCAACTATAAGTTTCTATACAAATGCAAAATATCACTATGATGTTATCAAAATGAAAATTAGAATTCTACAATGTCTGAGTTGGGCAAATCTAATAGAATTTCAAATAAGAAATATATGAATTTGTTTTAAATTCTTAGTGTATGTTCAGAAGAAATCAGATAATAGATTCTGAGGTTTTTCAGTTCTACTTATTAACATAAAAGCATTATTTATTATCATTCAGATTATAATAATTTTTGTACATATTTGGTTTCCAGAACTAGATTTTTCTTTGGTTAATTAAACATTCTGCTTCACAATAATCCAGTTTCCTTCTAAGTATTCCATAGGTAATTAGATAGGCAGAAGATTAGAAAGATAGTACATAACCCACCAGTTAGGTACACATATATAATCAAGCAGTGTTTTGCATCTACCCCAGGTATATGAGAATTCACAAAATGAAATTAAAATATCTTTAAAGGGTCTCGTCTAAGGGTAAGTTATCTCTTTTTGTGTAAAAATTGCTTGGTGCCAGGAACATTTTTTTTTTTTTCAACTATAGCAAATATCATCTGGGACACTTCTTAAGCAAATAATTTGCTAAAGAGGATGGTTTAAAAAGTTTCTATTAGTGGGAAAAATCTGATTTATACGCTTTATAGATTTCAAACACATTATATCTGATTACCAGAACCATCAATGATACTAAAACTTCAGGCATAAATTTTTAGATAGGTTTTTATTTCAATTTGAGCAGGTCTTCTATCATTTCAACTATAGTAGACATCCATTACTGATCATGATTGTGTTGACCCTGAGAAAATGCAGTAAGGGAGGGGATGACCTGTTCATAATGTAATGGAAATTACTTTTTTCCGTTTGGCACATAAATTAGGAAGAAAGTAAAAAAAAGGGTGGAGGGAATGTTTGAAATAGATAGTTACCTTTTAAAGGTCAGATTTCCAAAGACAACGTTGTTACAAATCTGGGAAAAGAAATTATTCAAAATCCTTTGTTTCATCCTGACGAGAGACAGGTAAAATTCTTTTTGTGTTGCTCAAAATTTTTTCTTTTGGAGTATACCCACATAAACACATGAAAGTGAAATTTATTCTTGTATTTTCAATTCTTTTTCCTGATCAGAATGACAATATGTTGGCATCCTCAGCTTCTCCTTGGTGAGAAATTCTCATTTTCTACTGCATAATTAGAAACTTATATGAAATACATTTTATTTTCTCCCAAAGGTAACTATTTAAACTGAATAGTGAAATTCATTTACGCAAGCATTGTAATTTAAGTGCTAATAATGCTTTGAGTTAAAGAATGAATGAAATTGAAAAGGTCAAAACCTGTTTGACTCCCTTTAAATGTCTGATAGCTTGTTTATTTGAATTTATTTTATGTGAAATGCCAACACATTTGCCCTTTTCATGTAGATTGTAGGGCTCTTCATTAATATATATTTTTTTGTCTGACATCCATTCATTCCAAAACATTAAGCATTGCCCAGTACATCATGTGTTTATAGAAGTCAATTAAGAGGTGGTTCCTACCTTCAAATAACACAGTCTGGTGGATGGAAACAGCCACTTCAAAACACCATTTTTAGTGCCTTTTTATTCATTCAACACACATTTATAAAGCACATTTATTATAACCAGGCACTGTTCTGGGATGTAGGTACACATCAGTAAAAAACAAACCTTCAAAAAGTCTTGCCTTCATGGGGACCTTTTATGCTAATGAGGAGAAATTACAATATTTTAGTTTCTGATGAATAAAAGAAACACCTCCTCTTTCCATGGGAATTTGCCAGGTCATGGGTGGGCAGAGATAGAAGTCAAGAAAATATTCTCTCATCTCTGCAATAAGGATAATATTTTGTGTTGCTCATATTGAAAAGACTTCTACATAATCATATTGTTTTTAATACTGTTTTTTTATAAATAATATTATGTTATGTAAATTATAATACTGTATCCTACTGTATAAACCAGATTGTCTTTCATCACTTTCACCATGAAGTGTCTCCTGACTGGTCCTTACAGATTTATTTACTGTATTCTTAAAAATTCTTACCCCTTTTAAAAAAAATTTTAATGATAACCATTTTGTTTTTAATTATGTACTTCCTCATGCTATTACTATATTTCAAGTTTCTTACTGGCAGAAACTATGCAATAGTCACGATTCCATTTTCTCTGGGACATAACATAGTTCATGCATATCTCATACCAAATTAATATTTGCTGTATTAAGTTGAAATATTACCAATCTAAATTATGCATTCAACAAAAGAACACACACATGCCCACACAATATTTTTCATTCCTGTCTCTAATTCCAAATTTGAATTTCAGTGTATAAGTTTGAATGTCATGTGTTTGTTTCCATATAAATATCTTAATATTCTCTATGTTCTCTCAATATAGTAGATATAAAACAAGTTTCCAATTTCTATAACTGAACTATTTTCACCGAGAAGAAAGAAAAATTATCAGATTAAAATGTTATTTATTGTATTGAGATGTTTTTAGCATCATTCCTACAATTTGTGTTTTTAAAATGTTCATTTCTAAAGTCATCTGTATTTATTTTATGAACACATGAACCTATATCATTGTATGAGAGGGCAAAACTGTAATATAATTGATTATTATTTATAACTTAATTCATTTGCTTTCCAATATATTTAAACTTCTATAATTTTTAATATTCAGTTTGCTCATTCATTTACAGATAATACCAGTTATAGTAAATGGAGGAAAATTTGGAAAAGCATCAAGCTAATTATTATCTGTTTTCACTCTGGATACATTCAACAATCCTTCTAGACATAAGAAGCCACAAGTTCACATTTTCTCAACAATGGCTTTCATAATACCTGATAACATTCACTGGCTGGTGGAGATTGGTTCCCTGAGTAGTTAGTTGACAGGCTCTGTCTGTTTAGTCTGACTTGTTGATCTTAATAAGAATTAATTCTTCTAGCTGTGGTGAATATATAAGTATTGTAATGACATACATCTAATTGTTCCTTGCTGACCAAATGATTTTTGTTGTTTTAAACAGGAGTTTTGCATACACAAAGAGAAAACATTAGGATTTATTGACATAAGGAATATGTTTCAAAAATGCAAATCTTTATTCCTTCTGTTTCAGAGAGAAAATTCAGGGAATAATACAATGTTCACTCAGGGTGCAGACAACTCCTGTGATGTAAAGTTAATCTTCTTTTTCTATCCTCCCCAAATTGACTTTAATTGCTTCCCATGATTAATTGAAGTTTCTAGAAACTCTCTTTGAGGGTTCAAAGGTCTCTTAATTTAAGCCAAAGATATTTATTCCATTGGTTTAAAAAATATGTTTACAAAAAATATTTATTGTATGCATTTAAGATTTGATATTAAATAAATATAAAAAAATCTTAAATTAAAATCATCTCTAGATAGAATGGCAGTGCACTCGGGTATAATTTTAGGCTACTGTTATTTTTTGATCTTCATGTTGTTTCTATTCACATGTGCTTCCCTAAGGAAAATCTAAATGATTCTCCTTGATTTGATCCTCCTTTTCTTTTAGATTTCTCTTTTCTTGTCTGAAAGATAGTCAGTAAATAGAAGTGATAGATGTGGATATGCAGTTTCCACTGGAGCCATGTGGCTCAGAGCAGAGTCCATGTGTTATTCATCCCCTGTACCCCTAATATCTAACACAATGTTTGATGCATAGTGTAGTTCAATAAATATTTGTTAGAGTGAAAAAGCTGTACAAGGAGGTCATGAGTAAGATCTACTGCAACAACATGTTATTGTATTTGAAGAGAGAGGCACATGGAGAATGTTAGAGTCATGATTCGGAAACTTGGAACATGAAGTTTTAGTCTAATATTAAGATGGGGAATGATTCTGGCTCATCTTTCTAATTCTACTATTACATCATATAGTTCCATTATGGAATAGTAATACCAAAGTTTTTATTATATTTTTTTCTTTCCCCTACCATACACACAAAATAATATTTTTACATCAGGAGAAAGAATCCTCTGGATCAGATACCCATGTTTTTACACTGAGTTGTTTCATATATGTATACCGAACTATTAAAATTATGAACATTTTATTCAAGTGCAGACTCATGGAAAATGCTAATTATGTAATGCTAAGGAAAAGCAATCAGATTAATACAGTATAATCATAATATATTTAGCGAAGACCTAAATTTAAAAACCTATTCTATACACATGTTAAAATACTGAAATCTGATGCATGATAGTAGAATAAATATACTGAACCTATCAAGAATTCATTTACATGAAGAGCTAAGTCATTTGAATTATCAACTACTCTATACTGAAGAAACTGTGCCTGAGTCCAAAATACTCTAATGAGACACTGGAAGCTCATGTTAGAATTTAGAAGAGTGTGGCAGCAGTGGTGATGACCAGGACATTACATCTCCACCTAGAGTTACTATTGGTGCTCTTTGTATATGAAATAGACATACTCTCATGTATGTGAGGGAAGAGGTGTATTTAGAGGACATCACAGCAGCGACTCAGCTTTATTAATGCCTGAGACAGGCTTCAGGAGTAATATGAATAAAGAGAACAATGGCATAGGCAGTCTCAGAAGGTAACAAAATTATAACCCAATTCTTGTGAGAAGGAAAATAATAGAAGACAAATAGAAATGAGAAGATTATTTCATAAATGTACTTGAGACATTTCATGGAGCAAACAAAACAAGATTCAAAGAGACTAGGGGTCCTAAAATGAATAGACAATATGAACCAGATAAAAGGATTTTGATATATTATTCTGACATTAGCATGATAAAAGAAAACATAAGTTGTCTATGTTTTTTAAGTGCATGGGAAAAATAAAAATTGGGAATCATTTACCTTAAAACAATAACAATGCTTATGTCATGGTGCTAAATTTATATGTTTTTTTGTTTTATTTTGTTTTTTTTTTGCAAATTTTCGGTACTGTAGTCAGAATAATTTTCTCATTAAAAAAAATAATAAATTTAACCTCAAAGACAAAGGAAGTAAAAGCAAAAATAAATAAATGGGACTATATTAAACTAGAAAGCTTCCGCACACTGAAAGAAACCATCAACAAAACAAAGTGGCAATCTTATGAATGGGAGAAGATATTTGTAAGCTGCACTTCCAATAGAGGACTAATATCCAAAATATGTAAAGAACTCATACAGCTCAACAACAAAAAACAAACAATCCAATTAAAAAATAGGCAGAGGACTTGAATAGACACTTCTTCCAAAAAGACATACGAATAGTCAACAGACATGAATAGATGCTCAACTTGACTAGCTATTACGGAAATGCAAATCGAACCACAATGAGATATCACCTCACACCTGTTAGAACAGCTGTCACCAATAAGACAAGTAATAAAAAGTGTTGGCAAGGTTGTGAAGGCAATGGAATCATCTTACACTGCTAGAGGGAATGTAAGTTGATGTAGCCACTAGGGAAAACAGTGTGGACATTCCTTAAAAAATTAATAATAGAATTACCATATGACCCAGCAATCCCTCTTCTAGGTATCTACTCCCCAAATTTGAAAACATATATTCATAAAGATATACATACACATATGTTTATTGTAGCACTATTCATAGTGGCCAAGACATGGAAACAACACGATGTCCTTTGATAGATGTATGGACAAAGAAGATGCGATACATGTATACAATGGATTATTACTAAGCCATAAGGAAAGATGAAATACTGCCACTTGTGAAAACATGGATGGATTTTGAGATTATCATGCTAAGGAAAATAAATCTGATGAAAAGGGTTGAGAACCACATAATTTTACTCACATGTGGGATATAAAACTGAAGACAGCAAATGAACAAGACAAATAGAGACTCATGGACACGGACAAAAGTTTAGTGGTTACCAGAGGGAAAGGAACGGGAGTAGGTGAAGGTAAAGGGGGTCAATATATGATGAGAAAAGGAAATTTAACTTGAGGAGGTTAACACACAATGCAATATAGAAATGATGTATTATTGAACTGTATACTTAAAACCTATATAATATCATTAACCAATGTCATCCCAATAAATTTAATTAAAAAATTAGGTTTGCATTGGGAAAAAAGAAATGCTTATAATTTTGTTGCATTGATTTTGTTATCTGGACGCCTTAATAAACTCTTTCATTTATTACAATAAAAACAAACTAAAAGAAACTCATAGACATAGACAACAGTGTGGTGGTTTCCAGAGGGAAAGGGAGGAGGGAAGGAGGAAGAAAAGGGTTAAGGGTGTCAAATATATGGTGACTGAAGGAGATTTGACTTTAGGTGATAAACACACAATGTAATATATAGATGATGTATTCTAGAATTGAACACTTGAAACCTATATAATTTTATTTATCAAAAAATAAATGCATCAATTAAATTTTCATAATTTGTAACATAAAATTCAGTTTTTGAATTATTACAATAATTATATTGTTTTTTGGGAATCATGTATTGATTTTCTAATAATGGAATGAGCAATGACATGGTACCTCAATATTTTATAATTATTATAGCAATTATAATTTAAAAATGTAGCTGTTTTGCCAAATTTTTAATTTTTTTCTGAGAAATTTCAATAAAATTGGAATTCAAAAAGGATACATTTGTATTAGTGTATTTTGTGCCTCAATGCATTATTTATTTGCTTTTGAACAGGATGTTTATAATCACAATTGTAAAATACTATTAAAATTAATAATTTGTATAACCCTTGGGGAATAACTGTTTCAAAGTTGTAGATGGCTTCAGTAAGTGGGTTCAATTGTTTATATGTACATAGGAAGTTAAAACATGACCCACTTTACCAAACATTTTTTTCTCATTATGAACATGTAGTCTATTGTCTCTCATGTATGCTTTTTTTCTGTAAAGAAAACATATTTAATTGTAAGAGTGTGTCCCTTGAAGTAAAGCTTGTATTCATTATTTGCATGATAAAACGAAAGCAAAACACTTTCAAAACCTTTTGTCTATTTGAAAAATTTTGAGCAGTTTGAATTATTAGTTGTAAGCAAATAAAAATATCGTCACAGTGTTATCATTCAAGTTGCATTGCTTTTTCACACTTTTCTAGAACCTTTTTTTCTCACTGTAACACATTATGAAAGGAATACTTAAAGAAATGAGTTTGTAAATTCTTTCAGAAGATGATTTAGAGTAAATTCTGTCCAAGACATTTTAGTAATAGATGTTCATAAACACAATATAGCTGAAAATCCTATTCTTTAGTAATTTTGCTCTGGAGACTCTTTTCCTCTGGATGCCTAAGCCCCATCTCCCACTCTTGTATAAGCATCACTGGTATAGGAAAAAAACATTTTTTTCAGGCCCACTATTTTATTATAAAATTATTAGAATTTTAATTTTTATTTAGTCTTTTACATTTTTTTATCTCAAATTTTCTCTATATTGCTTAAAAAAAGAAAAACTGTACAACTTAATGTTTTTTATTATATAAATTAGCCCTTATTGGGTCCTGTGTTCTTATTTCATAATCACCATGGTTTTTAGAGTCAATTTTTAGATATGACAAGTCCAATTTTATTACTAAAACTGTCTAATATATTTTTATATTTTTAAAAGAAACCAGTGAAGATAGTCAAAAATATCCTGGTCCAGAAAATTTATGCTCTGACCACTTTTGCATCTCATTTTTATTTATCTGTTTATTCATTATTCCCAATGGGATGATTACTGAGCTCAGGATGGCTTTGAAATTCTAAATGTGAACATTTGGAACAGATTTAAGATACACAATTCTTTTAATTGTCAAGCAGTCGAGCTTGTATCTAAAAACTAAATACAGCCATGAGCTTCATAATGCCATTTTAGTTAACAACAGACCATATATATGACAATGGTCCTGTGAGATTATAACAGAGCTTAAAAATTCCTATCTCCTAGTGACAACATAGCTGTTGTGATGTTGTAGTGGAACACATTACTCACGTTTCTGTGGTGGTTCCAATGTAAACCTACTGTGTTGGGAGTCATATGAAAGTACCGGATAGCCCATATAATTATGTACAGTATATATATACTTGATATGATATATGATACTAGATAATTATAAATGACTTTGCTACTGGTTTCTGTATTTACCATACTTATTGTTTTAGAGTATATTCTTTCTACTTATATAAAAAAAAATTTGCCATAACGCAGTATGCCATGTTATGCCATCAGCAGCCTTATACATATTGTGTTGTCCATGCCTCTTGATAGCATCATTTTTTTCATGCTTGATTTAAACTTGTGTAGTTTTAGAAGCTTGGTGTAGCTTAGTTATCCAGTGTTTATACAGTCTACAGAAGTGTACAGTAATGTCCAAGGCCTTCACATTCATTCATCACTCATTCACTGACTCACCAACAGCAGCTTCCAGTCCTGTAAGTTACATTTGCGGAAAGAGCTCTATATATGTATACCATTTTTAATCTTTTATACCATGCGTTTACTATACCTTTTTGATGTTTAATATGTTTAGATATATAAATACCATTGTGTTATAATTATCTATAATATTGAGTAGAGTAACTAGCAATACAGGTTTGTAGCCTAGGAGCAATAGGCTATATCATATAGCTTAAGTGTGTAGTAAGCTATACCATCTAGATTTGTGTAAATGCACTCTATGACATTCAAAGAAGACAGAATTGCCTAATGATGCATTTCTCGGAATGTATCCTCATCGTTAAGTGGTACATGACTATATGCCTTGGGTTCTGCTAAGAACAGAGATATCACTCATAGAGCACTTCTTTGAACTCCTGCTCCCCTTTGCATATTAGTGGTAACCTTTTGGGGTCTACAAAATGTATTTAGTTTTCAATAATTATACTGAGTTTGCTCACTCCTGTTTGAATTTTTAAATGTAGAGTCTTAAATAACTTGACTTGTTTTAAAACCCATGAAGTTAAACAATTAATTTTTTCATATAATACAAAGAAAGCGATGCCTGTCTGGTGAAGGTAATGATGCAGGAGATTGAATGAGTGTTTGAAGCTTGTCATGAAGAGATTCAGAACATTTTAAGACATTTATATTGTGTGTATGTCAGAGGATTGGGATTGTGTGTATACATGGGGTGAAGGATGAAATATAAGGACCTATTGAAGAGGTTACATTTTATATCTAAAATACTTTACCATTAGAAATATGTTTATTTTCAGAAGTAGAAAGACCCTATCTACCTTCTCTGTTGTAGTTGAAGGAAAACTCAATTTAGCAAAAGAAAAATAGGCAAATCCAACATAGTTCCTAAGAACGACTGTGAATTTTTGAATACTTGATTAGGATCCCAACACACTAAACTCAGCTGTATAAAAAATATTATTTTATTCTGTTTTATTTTCTTTTTTCCCCTCTTTTTGAATACCAAATTATCTTTTTGTCTCCTCTATCCCATTTTGTGAGACTTACAATTTAATAAGAATTTTTCAGTGGTAACTCTGGTGTAGGCAGAGTTCTAAACTCTGAGAATATAGCAGGAAAAAAAACCCCAAACAAAGTCTGCTTTTCTAATGCTTTGCATTCTAGTGAATACCGGTGAAAAATAACAACTACATCAGGTCATGACAAGTGCTGTAAAGAAAATAAAGCAGGATAAGGGGATAAAAAGGCTATTTTAGGTAATATGTCATATCAAGATCTCTCTGACATGGTGGATTTTCATTAGAAATGTGAAAAAAGTGGCATCCAAATATCTAGGTAAGACTATTCTAGGCACAGAGAGCAAATGCCTTGGGGTAGGCACATCCTGAAACAGAAGACAGTTATTGGGGATGTGATGAAAAGAGCTAGGGCAAAAGTAGATCAGGTGAGAGATGATGGTGGCATGGACTAAGATTATGGAAATGGAGGTGAAGTTCTTGAATTCTATACATAGTATGTAGATATCAATTCTAGTTGAAGACTCAGTATTGGTCCACATCATTATTGGGAGGTTATACAATGAAGAAGAATCAGAAAAGGAGACTAGATATTCATTGAGAGAGGAACAGAAGGAAGAGGATGATATCTTTGATGCTGAATAAAGAAAATAAAATAAAGAAGGAGGCAGTGATCAAATGTATCAAAAGCTTTGGAGTTTATCAAAGACTACAAAAATTAGAAAAAACCATGGGATTTGGCAACCTGGAGGCAGTTAGTGGCTTTGACAAGAGAATTTTTACTAGCATAATGGAAACAAACCTTATTTGGAGAGAGTTTACAAAGAGTGGGAAAAGACAGAGTAAAATAATGAATATCGATCACTTGCATGTATGCAAGTGTGTGTGTATGTTTCTGTAAACAGAAGCAGAGAAATGGAGCACTGGTTGGAGTGTATTGTGGAGTCAGAAGAGGTTTTCTTTGAAGGGGGAGACATTACATAATAGCTGTATTCTGATGTGAACATTATAATAGAGATGGGGGAAAATGCTAGTAACACTGAAGAGAAAGTAAATCAATTGCAAAATGAATATGTGTAAGGGGATGAAACCCAGATTATTAAGTAGAAGGGTTGATCTTGGGCACAAAATTCCTTCAAGAGGAGGGAAGACAAATGTATGGTTGAGTAGGTAGTTTAGTTGGTAGATTTGGTGATTTGAGTTGAAGTGGGGAGCAGTAATCTGAAAGTTCTCATCTAATAGCTCCTAATTTTCAGCGAGGTAAGAATGAGTTCAGGTGAGGCTTAGAGGAGAGAAAAATGTTAGAGGCTTACAGAGATAGAGATGTAACTTAACCTGAATTGAGTTATTTCCAGGTGTTAGGAAGAGAAATAAAAATTCCTCACCAGTAAATACAAATTCCCAGGAATTCCTATTCATATACTGTATTCCAGCCACACATTTTTTCTTACTCTTCAAATATATCTCATATTTTTAATCATTCTTTAAACTTCAGTTTAAATTTCCAGGAAGCTTTTTTTGTACACATTCTAAACTTGCTCCTATCATAGTACTTACCATATCGTATTGTATACACTTCTTTCCTTTCTGCCAACAGACTGTGTATTCCTTACATTATGATACTATATCTCCAGTAGCTGTGGATAAAATATTGCGTATTATAAAATTACATAAATCTATTATTACATGCAGGTGATTGTTTTGTTTTGTTTTCTTCCTCCCACCAAAATTCAATTCAATCAATATTTAATGAGTAGAATCTATGACCATGCCACCCTGAACAAGCCCAATCCTGTCTGATCTCAGAAGCTAAGCAGGGTCGAGCCTGGTTAGTACCTGGATGGGAGACCACCTAGGAAAATCAGATGCTGTAGGCATAAAAAATAAAAAAATAAAGGATTGTAAACTGACAAGGTCCTTGCAATCTGTGAGGTCAACCAAGGGTTGCCTCGTGTAAAAAAATCAAAACAAAACAAAACAAAACATATTTTTCTTAAATAATAAAAAATATTTTGTGAATACCAACAAATTTGCCTAGTGAATTTGTATTTAAAATGATGTATTTTATTTAGAATTAGAAATTATTAGAAGCACTTTTATTTTATTTAACCTTCTTGTTAACATCTGCACAAAGAAGAGTGCTAAGTCTAAAAATCTAAGACTCCACTGTGGTATATCTAGATTTTAGGGGGAGAAAATAAAAAACTGAGAGGTGAGAAAGGAATAATAATAATAATAACATTTTTAAATCTTAAAAGTTCAATTTGAGTTTAATTATTTCTGAAGAGATTAGAATTAAGTACAATTCATCTCCTAGCTAGTAGAAATTTTTTTGTTGTTCCATAATTAATTCAAGCACGCAATTCAAACTGATTTCCATACAAATATAAAGGTATAATTTAGATAGAAACAGGCTTTGCAATAAAACAGCGTGACAATAAGAGACTTTTTCTTATTCCATTCAATGTCAGGAAAATATAATAGAAAAATCTGTCACTTTTGATGGAGAACAGAATGTAATTAAATTTAGTCTTACTTGAGCCCTTTGTTTCAATTTTATTTTCAGTTAACCAAAGCTCATTGTTTAGCTTAAAAGCTCGTAAATTTGGTTTTCTTATCTGTACAAAAGGATGCATTTAAAGTACTACATCTGATTTTTAAATATACTTTTAGTTCTATGTGATCTGCATTACAGGTTTTCTTAAATCAGAGCTGATTCTCTTTTAAAAAGAAGACTTGTATTCCTGATCTCTTATTTTCCTTTCTCAGAGAGCTTATATTGTTTTTTTTTTAAATACTGTGAATTAAGCCTATGCTATGTGTACTAGAACAGTTTCTTTGAGAATTCCTATTTCTGACTTATACGTTATTAATCACAAATTTATATACAACAATCTTTAATGAGCAAGTTTATTGCAAATATTATTTTCAGGTGTGTGGGGGGGTTGTATGCTGATGAGCAAAATGGAAGATGCAAAGATATCCGATTTTTTATTGAAAGATCTTGCTTTTTCATCATCACAGGATCATAGACAGTGCCAGAAACTGATTTTTAAAATCCTAGATCTTGTCATACAAACTTACATATACAAAATGCGTAGCGTGTGGGAAAAGGAATATCAGGGATGATATCCATATATCTATGGATTACTTTTAATTGAAATATATTTATATCCTAATGTATTATACACAGATCTTATAAATTATAGCATTCTTATAGAAAATAGTACCTATTTTGAATCCATAATTCAAAATCTAATGTGGAGTTCTTCCAGGATTAGGAAATAGAGATGTCATGAAGACCCTTTGAGGTCACAGAATCTGAGAATAGAATCTATGAGAAATGTAAATGATACAATTCGACCTAACTTTAGAATCAGACTATTGGGTTCAAATAAAAGAATTTACATTTCTCATTCAGCAAATATTCTTTGTGCATATACCGTGTTTCAAGTAATGCTGTAGACATTGGGAATAAAGCAATGAATAAGACAAGATCCCTACCTTTATAAAACTTTCAAAAGGGTAGACTGTAAATAAAAAAATTAAATAGTGACAAATATCTTGAGGAAAATAAAACAGGATAATGTGTTAGAAACTGATTAGTATAGGTGATCTAAATGAGGGTGGTCAGGGAAAGATCTCTCTGGTGATTTGATCTGAAGAGAGAATGACAAACGTAATCCAGAATGAAAAGAGTCTATATAGAGGTTACATCCTATGCAGAAACAAGAGAGCACTTGGAGAGTTACAGAAGCACAGAGAAATTCAGTGTACTTGGATTATAAAGAGTAATTTTATTTTACTTTCTATTTTTTTAATTAAATTTATTGGGGTGACATTGGTTAATAAAATGATATAGGTTTCAAGTGTACAATTCAATAAGTAGTCGTGTGCATATTTCATTGTGTGTTTACCACTCAAAGTCAAATTTTAATTTTTAGAGTAGTCGGAAATGAGATCACAGAAGTAGGGCCAAGAAAATTTGTTGTAGAGCCTGGAAGCCCATGGAAAAGCGGGTACTCTATGGAGTGCATTAGGAACTTAAGGAGGGATGCAGCATAATCTGATTCATTTTTACAAAGATCACAGAGGCCCTCAAGTTAAGAACAGATTACATGGGCACCTAATAGAAGCAGGAAGACCACTTACAGTAATTTAGTTAATGGGTAATGGGGATTTGACTTTAGGCAGTCACAGAGAGAGAAAATTAAAACTTGATCTAAAATTTTTCTTTTCCTATCTTCCCAAAACCTTATTTCCCTCAAATGGCCTCAGTGTGTCTTCTTTAATTTTAACTTTGCTTTGGAGGTATAAAAGTCCCTGTTAAGCACATACCATAAATATCCCGACATGGATATGGAATATATGAATGTTGGGACATATGATTTTTGAATAAAAAATGGCTAGTGTCTCAGTACATTTTCAGATTGATAATCTAGTTTCTTTTAATGAATCTGTGCTAGAGAACCATGAAGCATAAACTTTTATGATGGTTGTTGTTCCTTACGCCTGGAGAATAATGATATAATTACTATATATAACAGTGAAAGAACACAGTGTGGTATTCACTATTTCTTTTCACTGTGAAATTTAAAACTATTTTATTAAATGCCAAAAAGATACCTAATTTCTTGACTTACCATATGGTACCAACATGGGCAGCCATTTTGCCCTGTGTCTGTGAACCTGTCATTCTACTACAGTGATCCCACTATGGGTGGCCTTAACTGGGAAGAGCAGCAGCAATTCTTGAGAAGTGGCATTAGGTCTCAGCCTCACTTTCTGAAAGAACTTGACAAGTGCATGTTTCTGTCCCCAATTGATCTGTTAATTTAGATCACTGATGCCAAAAACCAGAAAGGCAAAATTATCAGGAAATCTCAAGTAAATTAAAAAAGATATCCTCCAGCCACAAATTCTCTTATCCTTCAGCCCACAAAGCTAATGTTCCAGGAGTTTAGCTATTGAGCTGGTAAAGGAGATGTCACACCCTGAAGTCCATGGGGAACTGTGTCAAGCTGAATCCACAGAACACACTGTTTAATGCTTATTTTTAAAGGCACAGTTTATGAAAGGAATTTTACTGCAACTTACAGAAATAATAATTTCACTAATGAGAAACAAGTGTCTTTTTAATAAAGTAACTATTTAAAGCTTTCATATAACTATGAAACATGACAATTCATAATTTATATGAAAATATCAATTAGGTGGTAAAAGTAAACTCCAATACAAATACAATTATTAAAATTTCTTTCATTCCCTTTTTTTTTAATCTTGAGTTCTGACATAGTGTCACAGTGATTTTTTTTTACTGTCAGATAATGGCTATATTTACTTTTCATTGATTCTGTTTTGTTCAAAGACCTATATCTTCCATATTCAAAACTGTGATAACAAAAGAAATATTTTATAAGAAATTTAGTATAATACTTACTATTATTAGGGTTGTTTCATAGGTAGTTTGCTGAAATGCTGTTTAAAGGAAAATCTATACTTAAAAAGGATGATTTAGTGGATATACAAATGAGATGGCTATTCTTCCTTTTATTTTTCTCATCTCCATTCTAGCCATAAAAGACAGAATGCTAGTGCTACAATTTTTTAATTTAGGAAAGTAGTGTCATTCTTTGATGAAAATGTTAGGAGGTAGCATAAAATTTTGTCCTCTTCTAAGAAGACCATAGCTTCTGAGAAAATACCTGGACTATTATTAACTCCTAAGATACACAGTAGCTCAAAATTTGAGGAACTAAACATGGATCTGGGGATAGTCTTAAAAAGATTCTACCTTAGTAGACAAAGAAAATGGCTGTGATCACACCAACAAGACTCACTTTTCAATAGGTGCAAAAATAAGGTAGTCATGTAAGAAGAGAAGAAACCTTCATCTAGGTCAGCTCCCTCTGTAGGCAGAGTACAAACATCAAAAGAAACTAGTAGAAGGAGTTTAAAAGACATTGAAGACACAAGCAATTAAAGACAGAAAGAACAAGTTGAGAACAAAAATAGCTACAATACTTTTTTTTCTTTCAAAGACAAATGGAAGCAGAGGCTTATTGCTGTGTTACTCCCAATTTCTCTACTCCCAATTTCTTAGCTGTCTGTGCTCTATGTTCTAATAGAACTGTGTTGATATACTAATCGCTTCAGGGCATAATTGTTGGCATATCTTTCTCCCCAATCAGATTAAGAACAAACTGAAAGCCACATAAAGTCTGCTACTTTTTTAGCCCCAGTGCCTAGCACAAGATATGGAATATATTAACTATTTATCAACTTTCTGTCAAATGAATGAGCCAGGTTTAACACTATATTATCCTGAGATAGACAGCATGATGAAGTAAACATCCAAAACCAAAATAAGTATTGTTCTGGAGTGAAATCTAAGGTAAAATGATAATACCCATAATTGATATAATTTCAATCAAATGCAAAGATGTTTAGCCTATAGGTAAATTATGCTTTAAAGATAAATGATAATTGTGCATTAGGTGTTTTAAAATTGAAAACAGTTAATAAATGCTCCTAGGTAGATTTATTGATTCCTAGTTGGAACCTAGTGGGCTAGAACACAAGAACTCCATGAGGATCCTATCTGGAGTGTTCCTAAATGTAGACTAAAGCTGAGTTTATGAGTGAATGTCAGATGATGCCAGTCTGACAAGCCTCCAACATGAGGAAATGACAGAAACTGACATCTGACATCACAGTTCTTTATAATTAACTTATTTATTACTAACAATTCTGTTTACTACAGTTCTCCACATTGTTGTCAGAGAGTTGCTGAACATTATACCTGCAAGTCAGTCTTTGCCCAATGTAAATTCAGACACTTAAAAGAGATTTATATTGAAGGTAAAAATTAACATCACAACTTGATTAGGACATATCCATTGAAGAAAAATAGAGACACCTAAATCAAACCAATTGCCTACTATACTTAACTGGAGTATATTTATCTGTGTTCATAATCCTTGATTCAAATAGAATATTCTGAAATTGGTAAGACATGGTGATTAATGGGCTTGGTCAATAAAGTGGGGGAACAAAAGGGTTTCAGGAAAAAGGAAAGTGAAAATTGAGCCTAAATTTTCAGGCTTCTTCTTTGAGAGAATAACAGAATCATGATCTGCATAATTTTTAGGAGGCAAGATAGAAGACAGATGAGTGAAAGTATTTAGAATTTCTATCTTAACCACAGAAACAAGATTTCAAAACTCTTACCTAAGAGGATTTTTTGTTGTCGTTTATAGAATAATAAAGTCCTTTTTCACCTTCATCATTGGTGACTGTGGAATAGAGAACTGAGAACTTGTGGGAATTAGAAACGGTGAAGAATATTCACCTTCTCATTTGTGCCAAGCTAGATTCCTTATTTTCATGCCTCTCTTCTTGCTAATGACTAAGTTTTGCTTTTGAATCTCTGTTCACAGGAAGATAGAAACTATAGATCATTTTTCCTACAATCAAGTTGAGAAATAAAAATTGATTTAAAAATAGGTTAAATTAATTAAACATGAAGTTGGGAAAATTTTTATGTGTCCTAAAACCTGATGCTAATGCCAAGCATATTAAGAATGTTAAAAGTCCTAAAATTATTGCAATTTAGAACTAAATATAAAGATCATGTAAACACTATGTCAAAGTTGTGATATCTTTCTATTCATATTTTCCTTAAAAGAAAATAATTCCAAAGGCTAAAGAATACTGAAAGATTATGGTTTTGAAAGTATTACTAATGTAAATCACAATCTAGAATTATCTTCACTATACTTTACAGGGTTTTTTTTTTTTATAGAAGAATGTCTGACAGTAACACATGTAATTTTTAATTATATAATTCTCATAACTTTCATTAAGTGCTATCTATATTTGGAGAAAAAATAATGTAAATCCTGTTACTATTGTATAGTATTGGTGAATATGAAATATGAACTGCTTTGAGAATTGTATGCACAGAATGCCAAGAGCTTTTGTTAAGCTATAAAAATCTGTTA
The DNA here is from genome assembly GCF_000325575.1 of Pteropus alecto. Lineage (NCBI taxonomy): Eukaryota > Metazoa > Chordata > Mammalia > Chiroptera > Pteropodidae > Pteropus > Pteropus alecto. Next base: position 19,474,337 of record NW_006443138.1, on the reverse strand, counting down.
ATGCAGGATTCTTATGCATACTGATAGTAATATTCTCATTGGGAAAATGTAATGCCATATTTTAATGCAAGTCTATATAAATTAAAAATTGAGAGTCATTTTGAAAACTAATACATGAAGTTATTAAAGAATAAAATAGTAAATTTCTAAGTATGTATCAAATTTATTTTGTACTTACATAGCCTCTTATTAGCTACTTACATAGATCCAGTTTTGGGAGACAACCAACCTATTCTGTAAGAGCATTAAATACACAGTTGGAATTTAAAAATTTTGGATTAAATTTCATTCAGAGATTTACTCTCCATAATGTTACTATCTTCAGAGTTTGGTGGATTATAATTATGTCAAAGCAAAAAAGTAAGGAAGGAAGACTTTGTTCTGGGCTATTGCAATAAGGAATATAGTTCAGAATGCAGTCTGAACCCTTGCAGGACAATTAGTCCATGTTAAAAGGTGCTTGAAATTTCATTTGTAATTAATATAAATCCCACTCTTATAAAAGATCGGAACCCCAACCCACCTATCTAACTCCGTGTGCCATTACCAGCTAGGTTATCAAGACAAGAAGGGTTATTATTGGCAATACAGCCACACACAATCATTAGACCAATAAAACATGATAATATTTGTTATCTATGATCCTGTAATCCAAAAGTAAAAATAAATGTTATGAGCTATTTATTCCCAGGAATGTCTTCTAAGCATAAACTTTTGGACAGGTCCAAATATCAAAGACCATTTGGCATGAACCAAATATGCTCATGTACATTTTGGAAAGGACCAAATGTCCTCTAATTGTCTGAAATAAACTCTGCTAAAACTAGGCTAGAGAGTTTTAAGAGCAGGAATAAAGCCATCTGTGTTTGCTAAATGGTCCTACCCAAAGGAAAAGTAAACTTTCTTATATCTTCATGACAACAGATTGTTTTGCAACTTGGAATGAGGTTCTAGTTTTGCAGCTTGGAATGAGGCTCTGGCCTATTGAAGTTCATTAGACTTTTACCTTTCCAGAGACAGAGAGATTACAGCTCTGTCACCTTGCTGATTACTTTTCAAAGGGATGCCCTCCCAGGTCCTTGAGAAAGACAATCCTAGATTGTGAACTTGGCAAGAAATATATTTTTTAAAGTTTTACATCTCTAAGAAGAGGAAAGTTTTACAATAACAAATTTTCTCTGAGAAAAGAGAGAATCTCTATAGTTCTAGAAACAGAAAGAAGCCTTTCTAAAGGTTTAGTCAAGTGGAAGGAGGCATTAAGGGCATTTCAGTCAAGTATAATATTTGTAGGAAAAGCCCAGAATGAACTTCAATGTTGATTTAACTTTAGGTAGTTCAATTTTTTTTGTGTGTTTAGTCTTAATCGAGAATATATGTTGTTAACTTGAATAATGTGATTCTTACCATACACATGCTTTCTTGTATTCCATGTAAATATTATTTTTTAAATATTTGTGAGTGAATTTGATGAATTGTAAATTGTCATTAATTCTTCATTACATGGAGGGCAAAGACTGAAGTTCTTATCATTACTTTTCTCCAACACTTGACATGCCTTAATTTTATCACCTTTTATCCTACTTGCTACATAAAATTATTGTAGGATTATGACAGTTAAATGATTTACTGTTTTTAGAGTCCTTAGAACTGACGTTTGTTCTGTACTATATAAGAGTTAGCAAATTATCTTATTCTTGTTCTTATACATACCATTGTTCTTGCTCTCTTCCTTCTTCAATAATAGTGGTATTATTGTTATTATTATTTCTATAAATATCATCATCATCTTTTTCTACAAACTGATACTAAACCGTCTAAACACAAAGTAGTATAAAAAATAGTCTTTGGTGTTTGACAAATGCGAAAAGGGTAAATTAATCTCTGAGACTCTCTTTTCCGACATCTGAAGTGAAGGCAATAGTAATTACTTCCTGGAGTAGTGAGCATTAAATGAGCTAAAAAAAGAAAGAAAGAATTCAGTAGAGGTTCTGTGTAAATGCTAGCCCTCTATTTTTTCCATACTTGTGAAGCTTTTCCCAGATTCCACATTTCTAGTCATCCTAGTAAATACTCAAATTTAACTTCTAATTCTCTTTTTATATCTTTGCCTTTCCCAGTTGTTTGGGTTATCAGTGTCATAAAAAAAGTGCCTGAGACATGGAAGTGTTAAAAAGAAAGAAAAATAAACTGAAATAAAAGGAACATTTATTTTTAAATTTATGATTCAAACATATATTTTCTCAGTACTTTGCCAGATTCTTGAGATTAATATTGAATATGCCAATATGACACTTAAAATACTGTATTTATATGTGAATTTTTATGCCTTTCACATAATATACAGTTAATAATGGTAATGAGAGAGAGAGAGAGAGAAAGAGAGAGAGAGAGGTAAAAAGCAAGGAATAAAAGGATAAAAGGAAAAAAGAAGAAAATCCAAAAAAGAGATAAGGAAAGTAAAAGTGAAAGAAAGGGAAAAGAAAGCAAGGAAAAAAAAATGAAATCAAGAGGTTTCCACTTAAATACCACCTTCCCATGTGAAAAACTCAGCACATCTTTCCAAAACTTCTGCTCCAAAGGCCTAATACCTATTATCACCCTCTTAGCCCAGTCAGCACTTCAGCCTGCTTATAACCGTTGGATAATGGACAATGGATAATATAGTATAACATATAAAGATAAAGGACTCATTTGGTAAGTATTGTTTTACTTACCTGCCTAACTTAATTCTTACTTCTTAGAATTATCCAATTTTCTTATATCTATTTTTAATCTATTTTTTAAACTTTTAAATTATAGTTGATATATAATATCGTATTAGTTTCAGGTGTACAACATAGTGATTAGACATTTATACAACTTATGAATTGATCATCCTGATAAGTCTAGTCCCATTTGACACCATACATAGTTAATATGATTGACTACATTCCCATGTTATCCTTTACATCCACATGACTGTTTTGTAACTACCAATTTGTACTTTTTAACCCTTTCATCTTTTTCACTTATCCTCCCAACCTGCCTCCCATCTGGCAACCATCAAAATATTCTCTGTATCTATGAATTTGTTTCTGTTTTCTCTGTTTGTTTATTTCATTCTTAGATTCCACATATAAATGAAATCATATTGTATTTGTCTTTCTCTGTCTGACTTACTTCACTTAATATTTTACCCTCTAGTTTTATCCATGTTATTGCAGATAGCAAGATTTCAGTCTCTTTTATGACTGAGTAACATATCTATTTTTAAGCCATCTCTTTCTGACCAATCCTTGTTCAAAAATGTTTCAGTGAATTGTAAAGTCTTTTTATAACCAAAATACAATTGGACTTAGAAATAATTTTTTGTATATATCTCCTCAGGCAAGGGCAACAAACGCAAAAGTAAACAAATGGGACTAAACAAAGCTCAAATAAAGTTTTTACACAGAAAAGGAAACCATCAACAACAACAAAAAGGAACATACTGAATGGGAGAAGATATTTGCAAATGTTATATACTATAAAGGTTAATAACCAAAACATATAAAGAACTTATATAACTCAACATCAAAAAACAATTTGATTAAAAAATGCTTGGACTAATTGGTACAGCCACTATGGAAAAACATATGGAGTTTCCTCAAAAAATTGAGAATAGAATTACCATATTACCCAGCAATCCCTCTTCTGGGTACTTACCTCCCAAAAATATTTGAAAACATTTATTCATAAAGATATATGCACTCGATGTTTATTGCAGCATTGGTCACAATGACCAATACATGGAAACAACAAAAGTGTCTTTGGGTAGATGATCACATAAAGAAAATGTGCTACATATATACAGCAAAATATACTCAACCATAAGAAAAGATGAAATACTGTCATTTGTGACAATAGGATGGAACTTGACATAATCATGCTAAGCAAGATAAGTCAGATAGAAAGGGTTGAAAACCATATAATTTCACTCCTATGTGGGAATATATAAATGAAAGACCAAAAAACAAGACAAACAAAAACTCATAGACACAAACAATAGTTTAGTGGTTACCAGAGGGAAAGGGGGATGGTGGGGAGGTAGATAAGGATAAGAATATACGATGACGGAAGGTGATTTGAGTTTGGGTGGTGGACACATAATGCAATATGCAAATGATGTATTATTGAATTGTACCTTTGAAACCTATATAACTTTATTAACCAATGTCACCCAATAAATTTAATGAAAAAAAGGGGAGAGCACCTAAATAGACATTTTTCCAAAGAAGACATACAAATATCTAATAAACACATGAAATGATGTTCAGCATCATTAATCATCAGGAAAATGAAATCAAAACCACAATGAGATATCACCTCATATCCATCAGAATGGCTATAATCAAAAACACAACAAATAACAAGTGTCGGCAAGGATATAGAAAAAAGGGAACCCAGGTGCGCTGTTGGTAGGCTTGTAAATTGGTGCAGTCACTATGGAAATCATTATAGAGGTCCCTTAAACAAATAAAAAGTAGAACTACCATATGACCTAGAATTTTCATTTTGGGGGTATTTCCCTGAAGAAATCCAAAACACTTATTTGAAAAGATGTATGTGCCCCCATGTTCACTGCAGCATTAATTACAATGATATGGAAGCAAGCTAAGTGTTCATTAATAGCTGAAGGTATAAAGAAAATAAATGTATATTGGAATATTACTCAGCAACAAAAAAGAATGAAATCTTGCCATTTGCAAGATATGGATAGACCTAGAAGATATTATGCTAAATGGGATAAAGAATATCATATAATTTCACTTATATGTGGAACCTGAAAAATAAAACAAATGAACAACAACAAAAAAAACAAAGCAGAAAAAGACTCATAGCTACAGAGAACAAACTTATGGTTGCCAAAGGAAAGAGGGGTCTGGGGATGAGTGAAAACGATGAAGGGTTTAAGAGGTATTTACTCCTAGTTATAAAATAAGTAAGTCATGAGGATGAGGATGTAATGTATAGCATAGGAAATATCATCGATAATATTATAATAACTTTGTACAATGATAGATGTTTACTAGACTTATTGTGGTGACCACTTCATAAGGTATATAAATGTTGAATCACCATGTTGTATGTATAAACCTAATAAAACATTATATGTCAAATATACTTTAATAAAAAAATTAAAATGAGACATAATCTTTAGAATAAAAAACTATTAGCATATAACTATATAATTTTTTTAGTTAAAATTCAAGTTTTGTTAAAAGATTATTAAAATGTAGACACTAAAGAAATGTTAAATATCATATATATTTTATCACAGATTAAAAGATAAAGTATTACTCCCCAAATTCCATTTTAAAATATTGCATTTTAAGAATTTTTCAAGGGAGAATTTTTAATGTGATAAAATTACTTTGAAAAAAATCAACTAGCATTAATTATAATTCTCAATAATCAAACAGCTAAATAATTTTTCTGTGCTTATATAATAATAATTTTTGGCTATATCTGAAATATTTTAATCATACTTAATTTCTACATCTCAAATTTCATAATAAATTATTTCCACTTAATTATAATTTCACCATGGATTACACAAACTTGATATTTAAACTTATTTCTCTGAGAATTAATATTCATTGGTTTCATGAAAACTGTTGAATTCAAATTTTTACATTTCGATTTGTACGCACCTCTAGAAAAGAGTTAGTACACTGCACTATGTACAAAGATCAACTTTTGTGTCCATGCTATTATATAACCTTTTTCACTTATTTTCTATTATGTATACTACATAACATATAATTAACTTTACTTTTATCTTAATTCTATTTTGATTTAATTTTTTTCTTTTTCTTAAACCCCAAAAGACATGATGAATATTGTTTTATACCATCAATTTTTATTTAAACTTACTCACTTATTAATCCCTTTAGTGGTTCTTTCACATTTTGTTCTTATATCTCAGCCATTCTGGAAAAATTTTCCTTCTGATTGAATATTCCCTTTTCGTCAAAATTTTCTGTAGTAAGGGTGTGCTGGTGGAAAATCTCTCATTTTTTGTTTGAACATTTTTTAAATTTTAATCTATTTCTTGAAATATATATTTGTTGAGAAATATGCTACCATGTCTTGATTTTTTTCTTTTCTTTGTCTTTTTAATTCTAAGGTCTTTGTTAGTTTAGAGATTAGCTATAATGCATTAAAAATTTATTCATATGTATTCCTTTTTGTTTATTTGTCTTAAAACAATATCCTTGAAAAGAAGGGAAATATAGAGGCATGTCCTCTATTTAATCTGGCATTTTGCCTGGAGACATTTTATTAACTTATACATAGAGATATTGAGGAAAAAATCAGGGTTTGGAGCTGCTGAAGCAAGTGAAATTTGAGCAGGGTACCAGAAGGACATAATTTTGCCAAAGGACTCTAGGATGCTTCCTGGAAGTTTAAGGGTCTCCAACTGAGATCTGGGTTTTGCCTGTTCATAGCAATTCTCTGCTAGACCTAGAAGATAGTAGCTATCATTCAGCTCAGTTCTAAATGAAGATACCAGAGTTCATATAGTATTGGCATCATTGGAGTTCCAGTCTGCCTTGAGAACTCATTTAAGAATCCAGATAGGTCTTGTTGGAATAAAGACATCACCTTTAATCAACACATAAGCCTTTAATTAAGGAGACAACAGAAATAGACCTTCCCTAACTAAGCATAAAATAAAGCCTAACATGATGAATATGTTTATGACATAGACCCTGGTGATGGTTTTACAGATTTATATTTATTTCTAAACCCATCAAGTTGTATACATTAAATATGTACAGATTTTTGTGTGTCAATCACACTTCAGTAAAGTGGTTAAAAAAATAAAGCCTAAGAGTCAGGAGGATCTGTCAGAAATGTTACTACCTATCAGAACAAAAATCAGTGTCATCTAAAGGAAGAAAATAAAAACTCTCTGCTCAAAGTAACATTGCTAATATACTGCATTTTTAAAAAAAATGTCCTAGCTATGAAGGAAAACAGGAACATGTGTTACATAATTAGCAGCAAAAGCAGTCAGTAAAAACAAATTGCTAGATGAGATAGATTTTGAATTAGCAAAATCATTCTAATACAGCTGTTAAAATATGTTTCAGGAGCTAAAATATGGAAATATTAGAAAATAGTTGTTGAAAATTCAAAGAAATGGAAATTATAAAAATCAAATGGAAATACTAGAACAAAAAAAAGTGCAATATATGAAAGAAAATGGATTAGGTGGGCTAAAAAGGCATTTTAGACACTGGGAAAAAGAGAATTAGTAAAATTAATGACAGATCAACAGAAATTATCTAAATCAAAGATTCAGAAAAAAATTTGTTTAAGTTAAATAGAGATTCAATGATATGTGGAAAAATATCAAGTAACGTAACTATGTTTCTAGGACAGAGAGAAAAAATAGAACAGAAAAATATTCAAAGAAATAGTAGCTCATAGTTTGCTGAGTTTCATGAACTGTATCAATATATGTAGAAACTCACTGAAACACAAGCAAAAATGAAAAAAAAAATCCTTAGAAAAAAGTTAGCAAATTGAATTCAGTAATAAATAAAAACTATAATTCATCATAACCAATTAGATCTTAATCATGGAATACAGAGTTGGTTTACTATTTAAAGAGCAGTTAATCTAAATTACAATATTAATAAAGGGGAAATATGGGACTATACCATTCAACAACCTTTAACATCCAGTCCTGTTAATAACTCACAATAAAATGAGAACAGATGAAAAATTCCTCAATCTAATGAAGTATATTTCTAAAAATCCTATAGCTAATATCCTACATACTAACAAAATATTAATGCATCCCCCCCTAAGATTTGGAACAAGAACGTGAACTCTTATTATCTTAACATCGTACTGGAGGTCATGCCAGTGTAATCCAGCAAGAAAATGAGGAGAAAATTTAGTATAATGACTGAAAGAGAAGGATAAAAACATTCTTTATTCATATATAACATGATTAAATATGTAAAAGAAATTCTGAAAAATATATGAAAATATAATAAATATTAAATTATTAAAATTCACAGGATACAGTCAATATACTAAAAATGTGTGTAACTGCAACAAGCAAATTAAGACAGAATACCATTTTTAATAGCATTAATATCATAAAATCTTATGAATAAACTTATTGGAAAACATGCAATATCTCTAAAACCAAAACATTTCTGAGAGAAATTAAGGAAAATCTATATAAAGGTAAATCATGTTTATGGTTTGGGAAGTTCAATATTGTTAAATTATTTGTTATCTTCAAGTTATTCTACAGATTCAAAGCAAGCATTATAAAAAATCTCAACAGCCAATTTGTTACAAATTGATTAACCAATTCTCAAATCATCCCAGAACTGGAAGGGACCTAGGATAGTCAGAAAAATACTAAAAACAAGAATAAATTTGGAAGACATTCACTGTTTGATTTCAAGGCTTATTTTATGGCTTCATTAATCAAGACGATGTATTATTGACAAAAGAATGAACAAATAGAACAATGGAACAGAATAGAGTCTATGCATAGTAGACTATAGTAGACACATATAGACAACTGGTTCTCAACAATGATGTCAACATAGTTCAATGGAAAACAAAACATTACTTCACTTATAAAAATTATTTTGAGATAAATTATTCTACATATGTAAAAGTAAAGCTTTTGTCATCATAAAGTTTCTAGGAGAAAACATAGGAAAAATAACTATATTCTTGAAAACACAAGCCACAGCCTCAGAAAAAATATTTGTTATGCATCTGTTTGGCAAAGAAATTATATCTAAAATGCATAAACAAATGTCAATCATGGTGAAAAATGGGAAAAGTCTACACGAATGTCTAACAAGAACATGGAAAGATGCCCAACTTTATCAGTCACCAGGGAAATACAAATTGAAACTACAAGTTATGACTTTATGTCTACCAGAATGTCTAAGATTAAAATGACAACAGCCAAAATTATGGATATAAACTATCATAACACTAATAATACACTGATGGTGTATAAAATTTTCAACCATTTTTGAAAAGTGTCTGGCAGTTTCTTATAAAGTAAATCATACACCGATACCATTGTATAATTAGATATTTACCAAAGAGAAATGAAAAAAAGTCCATAAAATTACTTGCATAAGGATTTTTAGAGAGCTTTATAATTAATAACCAAAGACTAGAAACTATCAAATGTTCATTAACAAGATAATGGATAAATTGTAATATACTCATAAAATTTAATACTATAGTAAGTTCACCAATGAATTAAGATACATCAACATAGATGGATCTCAGTAATATTATAGTGAGCATAAGAAGCCATACACAAAAGTGTACATACTATATGACCCCATTTTTATGAGGTTAAGAAACAAGCTAGATTTATCAACAAGCTAAAAATAAAAACAGATTTCCCATGCAGAGTAGAGTTTAATATAAAGGGATCATAAAAAAACTGGTGATTGAAATTTTCTGTATCCTGATTTGGTGGTTAGTAGCATCGTGTATACATGTGCCAAAATTCATCTTTATAGACACTTCTGAGCTATACATTTTACTGTATGTAAATTTTAACCTCAATTTACAAACATTTGAAAAAATATTAAATGGTAAATTTTAGCAGATGATTTTATATTTGAGTTTGTTACTTTCTAATATAGCAACAATGGCATACATTCTTCAAAAGAAATGTTACATTTATTTTGAAATTAATATTTCCATATTTCACACTTTATCAAGTATTTTGCATGTATCATATGAGTTCTTATGACAAATCTGATACCTGTTTTATCACATATCAATTTTACAGACCAGTATGAAAATTCCATAAAGGAAGATATTTTAAAAAATATTTTGTTTTTACCAATATATCTCCAGTGTCTACAACAGACTCTGGTGATATAATAAACACATTAATTATATGCTGAATGAATGACAGAATAAATGATAAAATTAAATATGACTTGGAAAATTTAAAAAAAAAACTTTTTTACAAAATTATGGTGACATTGGTGCTGCATTCAGAACATGTAGCTTATTTTGAACAGAATTCCACCTTTCTTTCCTAAATTGTCTCTTAAAACATTATTTCTCTCTGCTTCAACTCCCTCTGTCTCAGTCATAAGCCTTGATTTTCCAATTGCTACTCATTGTTCCTCTACTCCTAAAGTTCTCACAAGCATTCTCACTCTTCTGTTAATGATATGTCTCCTATTGGCATATCACAAGTAATAACCACATGAAGAAGGGTCTGGAGACACAGCAGCAGCAGTCTATCAGAATGTTTTAATCCTGAATAAATGTTGAAGCAGATCAATTCAGCATAATCATTAAAATATAACCATTATGAGTAAGGCTATTAAACTGTTCAAAAACATTTTATTCCACACAGATGGCATTTGTTCTTTGAAAACCCCAGTGAAGTAAAATGAGCAGATTCTAGCACAGAAGTGAGCATTTGCCACATGTAGCTGTCTTTGTCTATTGTTGAACCACATGTGATACCTAAGCTTACAAAAGTCCAATATTCTTTGTGGCATACTCTGGAGTCCACCCTTGGTGCCTAGGAAACAGGAAATTTCAGCGTGAGAATGAAGACGTGCTGGCGTGTTGAGCATTTATTACAGGGGAACAAATGATTGGCATTAAAGCTAGTATTCAGAGAAATGCTCTCAAATCATAACTATGTCAAAAAAAATTATTCCATTCTGAACCACCATTTCTAATTAAAGCAAAAATTCTACCCACAAGAGTATCTCGACTGAAAAAATGTTTAAAAACTAGTATTCAAACGGACTCAAAAATACCCCAGTAAAATGAGAATTGATGGAATAAGAAGAAATTTCTGTGCACATGAACAATAAAAATATGAGAGAAATATGTCATACAAATCCATTAAAATAATAAACTCATCAAAAAGACATAATGCTTTATAAAAGAAAAATCAGAAAGTCCAACACCGTGGTCATGATAAATAGAAAATAAGATTAGGAAAATATTTATTTGGGTTTTGTAATATAGTTAATTTTTTTTTAAAAAGTGACTCAATGGCCTTTAGACACGACTGACAAAAGGAAACAATTTTGTTTGAAAGATTTAGTAATGTATTATGTATTTATACATTCTAGACTGTATAATCCAGATAAATGCTTGTTGATTGGTTTTTAATGTATTTCAGTGAAAATGTATTGGGGACGTTATGCGTAAAAATATTTTATTAAACCTAAATGCATTAGCATGTTGTTATGAATATTCCCTCACTTAAAAAGAAGTTTCTGGTAAAATTCTGATCAGATTTAAATATAACATATGAAGCCATGCTCTGATTTTCACATTTCCCACTGAGTTATCCTAACAATATTTTAATTTACTTATTTTTGGGCTTTGTTCTATTTAATTGCCAGTTAAAAGATATAGCTCAAATAACACATTATTTTGATGTTTATCAGATTTCACTCTTATTGTTCTACATTTTAATTGATACTACAAGATGTCTTGCCTGTACTTAACAGCAATTCTATTAAGAATCAGTCTACTTTTTTCAGGCAAACCAGATTATAGTATATTCACTTAAAAAAGTAGTATCTATCTATCTATCTATCTATCTATCTATCTATCTATCTATCTATCATCATCTATCTATCATCTATCATCATCTATCATCTATCAACCTTCCTACCATCTATCATCTCTACTTAAAAAAAAAAGAGAGAACCAGAAGTCCCATCCAAAATATATTTCATAATTACATAGGTCTTGTGAATATATACAAATTACCTACACTTGATAAAGGAAACCACGTTTTCCCTTTGCAAAGTTGAGTTGTAAATTAATAACACATACAATATAACTTTCCCTATTAGTATACACATATTTATGCAATCAATTAAAAATATGGGTGGCTGTTTATATGAGTGTGTGTGTGTTTATATTTGATAAAAGAGGTATTTTAGAATAATTCAGCTAACTTTATATGAAGCTTTTAGTTAAAAAAAGATTGTTATCTTAATATTGGTGAAAAGTATAAATCACAACTTAAAATATAGAAAAAATACCCACTTAAACATAAGTCTCACTCTTTTTGGTCCTAGGTCATGTTAATAATGGAATTAAATACATCATTCAAAATTGTTTGAATGATGACAGCTTCCATAATTGACAATATGCTTATTTCAAACAATAGTTTGTATTTACAAAATACATTAAAGCTACTTTATTAAATGTTTTGATTAAACAGTTTAATCAAATCATCATTTTACCATTTTGCTTTTTACTAAACATTTATGTGGACAAAGTGCTAAAGTTTGGACATATTGAGTCATTATATTAAAAATCAACTGGAATGTTTAATAAATTGAAATACTTAAAAACAATTCCATGGAAAGAACAATTGACATCAAAAACTGTTCATAACCTGTCAGACAACTTTTTAATAAAATAATTGGTAGACTCTGTCACCACACATTTCATTGAATTGTGTGTAACTTAGTTAAAATGTCATGTCCAATTCCTGTAAGTTTTAGACAAGGTAATGGTCAATAAACATATGATCAGATTTCCATGACAAAAATTATTTAAGCACCTGAAACTATTTGGGGATCTTTCTTCCCTAAAAACTCATGTATTTGGAAATGTTATTTATTATATTTTTCTCAGAATTCTATTTTTATCTTTTGGCTGCCCTTAGCTGATGGGATGTTTTAGGTCATAGAAGTAAACAATGGAGCCATTTAAACGGTATGAAATTAGGGCACTTGGTGATACAGGTAAAAGCAACGTGCAATATCAGAACACAAAGTATAGCAACCTGGCATCAGTCATTTAAAGAACAATTTTTTACATTAAGCAGGTAGCCTGGAATCAAGAGACTGAAAAAGAAAAAACAATCTTAGTTTGAGAGCGATTACAAAAATGTCCTTTATTCACATGAAAATGATTGCTGTAAGCAACTGTTTCTTCTTTACCTTTTCTGTGATTCTTGTTGGTATGTATGTATGTGTACTTGTGTGTGTGTATAGTTGGTATACGTACATGTATATGTATATGTATATTCTATGGTTATATATGTGTATTTGTGTATGTGTGTGTATATATAGACATAGATATATAGAAAGAGAGAGACAGAGAGATGGGAGACAAGTGGAAGAGGAAAAATATTTGTATCTGTTTATAGTAATGTACACTTCAAAAATTAGAGCATTCAGATGTTTGTTTTCTAATCGTCAGCTCTCTCATATATCGATATAGTTACCTATATCTGTGTTTAATAGAATAGGTGCTAAGAATTGAAAAAAAATAAAACAATAAAAATCAAAAAGTTTCTTTTATATTTTTTAGAATGTCCAATATTCCCTGTTATTAACATTTTATTTTATTGATATCCTAATACAATTATAATCTAGTACAGAAAAACTAGCTTATTAGAAAACAAGCAAATCATGAAAAGCAACTATGACACCTTTTTTTTTAATTTAAATCTCTTTTAAAATATTGAAGAATTGCTTTGACAGCCAACACTTAAGGAATCAAGATCCTGAAAAGAAGAGAACTGTACTAAGCAGAGACCACTTTCTGTGTCACTTTTCCTTACTGATTTGTACAAAGAATGAAGATGCTAAGAAAATGATTAGAGCTTTGATCAGCCTCTTGGGACTAGAAAAGCGAAAATCAGGATTTATGTCTACTAGGGCAGCCAGAAATTGAGGTGCCAAGATCATAGGAATAAAAACAAAATTGCAGAAAAGGGAGCCTAATAACACCTTCCTAAGTATTTGCTAATTTTTAAACTAGTCAAAATGTTAAGAAGCTGAAGGGAGCTTTTATTAATTTCATGGGCAGGGGAGACAAACATTTAGTTCAAGACCTGCCAAAGAAGACGAGCTCTGGTAAGTACTTTAGTCTTCAACTAGGATAAGAGCAAACCCACATAAATCTTTTTATAAATGCAGAAATGCATCTTTGAGACAATTCTATTCAAGATTGATTAAATGACGTGCCAGACTTTTAAAAAAGAAATCCTCTCTGGCTGAAAATAATGATATCAGAACCTCAAATTATAATTTTGCATATGTAGGGTTTAACATTCTATCAAAATTTAGCAGATTTATAGAAAGCAGAACTAAATGATTAAAAACAAAGTGTTTAAAATACAATCATTATTGGAATTAAAAATAAAATGTGGATATTTAAATGATTAATATATATAACAATATAAAAGATATATAATGTCAGCAGAAAATTAAAATCTATAAAATGTATCATCATGCGGTAACTTCTGGATATTTATCTAGAGAAAAGAAAAACACTAATTTGTAAAGATCTATGTATTCTTATGTTCACTGCAGCACTACTTATAATAGCCAAGATATGGAAACAACCTAAGTGGCCATCAGTAGACGATTAGGTAAAGAAGTTGTGGTACGTATATACAACGGAATATTACTCAGGCATAAAAAATGAAATCTTATCATTTGCAATGACATGAATGGATCTAGAGGGTATATTGTGCTTAATGAAATAAGTCAGGCAGAGAAAGACAAATACCATATGATTTTACTTATATGTGGAATCTAAGGAACAAAAGAAACAAACAAACTAAACAAAAACAGACTCACAGATACAGAGAACAAACTGCCAGAGGAGAGGGAGGTTAAATTTAAGTGAATGGAAAGTCTTCAGTATATGTTCCTCTTTTAACTAGTAATGGGATCTTAAAATTATATTAGTTAATTAATTCCCCATAAAGCCATAGTTATATACTACATTGCACAAACCATTTGCTTCAAACTCCGCAAATGTCTTATCTACAACAAATTGTAAAGAGAATTATTGTTTTTCTTAGTAGAATTGGAGGTTACATAATTAATTTCATTTGAGTGTTCAGGTACTCCTGGGATTATTTTTCTAATGCATATGTGTATACGAGCTTTCTCTAAAGTCGGAATAGTATCTAAGAATCTATAGAGTAAATTGGTACCACGGAGACTGAATGAGCATGCCCCTCCTGTTTGGCAGTTTCCCCTCATCTCGTATGTATGTTCCATATGCTAAGCCTCGCTGCCCACAGGCAAAGATGATATAATGTTTATACTCCTGAAGGAATTTTAAATGTTGTTACAAAAAAATTATTTTATATTCTGCCACCAAACTATCACAACATATGCAACTTCCAGACCTATATTTCCCACTAGAAAATCATCTCTGTGCTTGAGTGGGCAACTTCAATTCCATTCTCTTAAAATCACTGAAATTTTCTATAATTTCTCATTGTCATTCTTTGTAGTTGTTTCATGCTACTCTTTGAAGAATACTTCTCCAGCATAACTTAAGCAGAAAATTTGAAGTAGAAAAGAGAAATCCAATCTTTGCTCAAAGAAATATTGTTGAAGACAGGCAAAAGCCCAGTAGGTTTTTATCTCAGCAGGGCATATGCCTCATCTTCCATCACAGTATCCTTGGGATGTAAAACACTTTGGTTATCTCATTTAAGAATCATTAGAAAAAAAATTAAATTTGATTTTTCAAAGTAATTTTCTTCTAATTCAAGAATATCTTCGTATTTCTGAAGATCCTCCATTCACAAATTATATGAAATATTCTTAACGAGATACAACTTAGATAAACAATCCTCTTTTAATATTTTCAAGCCTGAACCCCTAAAAAATTACATTTTCTTTGCAGAAAAATACAATGTCTAAGGTCAAAGTAGTAATACTCTGTCTCTTTTATTTATACATATATATGTATGTATGTATGTATGTATATACACACACAGATACACACACACACACATATATATATATCTCATTATAGGTTCTCCTTAATGAAGTAGTTCCTGTAGAAAAAGAAAGTATGTATTATATGACATTCTGGACAAGGCAAATCTATAGGAAGATAATCATATCGGTGATTGCCAGGACCTCTGGGTAGTTAAAAAAAAGACTACAAAGGGCAATGAAAACATCTTATCGGATGATGAAAATATTCTTTATTTTGATTGTGGTGATGGTTATACCATTGCAAATGTTTGTTGAATTTACTAAATTGTATACTGCAAAAGGATGAATTTTACTATACATAAATACTACCTCAGTAAACAAAAAAGACTTACAAAATGTTACATTCATATTAACAGAGGCCTCCAGGTATATGGAATTAAAATATAGCCATAGGAAGAATCTTTAGGAGAATTAGAATCTTACGAATTAAGAAGGCATACAAATGAAAAATTTTCAACATGAAATTCATTGCAGTACAATGAAGTAGGAAGTGTCATTTCTATTTTTTAAAGATATTCAATTAATTAAACTCTAGAGGTAGTTGATCTAAAATAATGATGACTAATATTGATATGAGAATACAGAAGTACATTTGGAATGTTGAGAATGGTTTAAGAAATGTCTTTTTCATTAGAAAAATAATTCATAACACATCAAAGTCATCTAAAAATATTGAACACTGAAAAACAAAAAGAAGACACATTGCTCTTATTTGCTATAAAGAAAAAAAGAACAAAATTCCCCCCCCGCAAAATTGGTTTCGTTACTGAGATTTCTGCCATAATCTATTCTTCAGTTTGTCCTAGTTTAGTCAATTCTAATGTTCATGACAAAAGTAATATTAGCTTTGATAGGAGTCCTTGATGATTAGAATTGTTTAGATCAGTTGTTAAAACCTGCATTATATAGGTTAATATATTTAGGACTCATGAAACATGTATCATCTGAAAGATTCCATGGAAAATATGTTCATAATATTAATTAATATAATTATATCTATGATATAGTTGAATGTACTAATTGACTGCTTCTCTTCAAATTTTGTCCAGATGTTGCCATTTTTTTAATCTCAAAATATTACCGTAACTCCATATCTCCTCCAAACATATTGATATTGATATGAATGCTAGAATTGAGTAGCTATTTCTGGTGAGGCAAGGCAAGTTTCAAGTTACTGTCAAACATCATTCAGTCTAGAAGCAAGTATAACCCTAGAATGTGAAAAATACAGTATTGGAAAAACAAATGGAAAGAAAATAGTTTGGATTTGAGGATCCAGAAGAAAATTAGAGAGCAGGATCATAATGTAGGTGAGATCACAAAGGCAAGAGTAGATTTTGGAGGGTTGGTCAAGAAGACAGGAATTTGAGTCGGTTCAGCTAGGCATTGTTGAGAGATATCCTGGCTGAACAAAACAAAACAAAATAGCTCAGAACATGACTAGTAATGAAATGACAAGCTGGTCTTAATGTTAAAGCAAGAATCTTCATATGAATTTAATGGTTTTAAAACAAGAGTTTTACATGTGTTTCACTTGGGGTCGAAACCTAGTGACAGGCAGCCATTGGCTTAAATAATTGCCATAATGGGAATGAACAGGCATTTTTGATTAAGGGAAAGCAGTCTGGAAGAAAATTTCTGCTAAAGTTGCTTAACTATAAACAAAAAGAGTACCAATAAAAATGTGATGAATAACAAAATGCGGTAGGGGAAAAATGTTATTTTGATCATCTAAGAATAGTAAAAGCAATAAAAAGAAAAATTCAATATTTTCCTCTTAAATCAAGTTCTAGCATAACTATGAACATCCATGTCCTCAGCTGAGTACAGAGATTACAAATGCTCTCCCCAGCCTATATGCTCTGTGCAAATCGTCAGTTTAATCTTCCCACCAGTATATTTATTGTACTTACATTTTATTTCATATTCTCAAGTCATGTTAAAAAATATAAAAATCTGATTCAATGATAACTATAAGCAAACCACCTTCTACATTATCAGTAGCAATGAAACCTATTTTTAAAATGACTGCTCCTAATAGGCTACTATTCTTATTCAATATTAAATAATGAATCTCTAGTAGGGTAATCACAATATAATGAGAAGTTGTCTTTATAAGCATGAGAATAGAAGGCTAAGATTCATAGGAAAATGATTAGTAGAAAGAGACATATTCCAAAATGTATTAGACACTTAATCATAAGATATGTTTTTTTGCAAATCTCTTTGCAGGACTTTCATTATTTTATAAATCATTCTTTTTTCTCAAAGAAATGTTTTGCATATATGCTATATTAAATATTAGAGTATTAGTGACATAGTGAAAAATTGTTTTATTTTTATGAATTCAAAATAAAAAGAGTTTATGCTCACCTCTATTTCTTAGATATTGGGGGAAATCTAATATTTGTTAGATTAAGTCTATTCTACTTGGTAGGTGTACTTGAAAGAAATTCTTTTCATATTTCAAAATAGTTCTTTTTTCAACATTTTAAAAATACACATATTAAAGTTCATCTATTATTTTGTTAAAGGGTTTATACATCAATTTACAGTAAAACAAGTTTTAAAAAACTATTCATTTTTAGAAATATCATGGTTTACTTGTACATAGTTTTTGATAATGTAAATTGGCATGGAATTTCCAGTATGGAAAACAATATGGAGTTTCCTCAAAAAAATAAAATAGAACTACCATATGATCCAGCAATAATGTCACTCTGGATATATATCCAAAGGAAATAAATATCTGAAAATGATATCTGAATGCTCATGTTCATTGCAGCATTATTCACAATAGCCAAGACATAGAAACAACCTAAGTATCTGTCCATGGACGGATGAATGAATAAAGAAGGTGAATGGAATATTATTCAGCCACAAAAAGTAAATTTTGCCATTTATAATAACATGGACAAACCTGGAGGTCACTATACTAAATGAAATAAGATAAATATACTGTATGATCTCACTTATATGTAGAATCTAAAAAGAGTCAAACACAGAAACCGAGAGTAGAATGTGGTTGCCAGGGGCTGGGGACGAGGGGAGATGCAGTCAAAGAATATACTTTCAGGTCTAAGATAAATAAGTTTTGGAGATCTAATATCTAGCACGGTGACCATAATTAATAATATTGTATAGTGTACTTGAAATTTCTTAAGAGAATGTTTCTTTAATTTTTCTCACCACATATGTACATGCAAAAGTAACTATGTGAGGTCATTGATGTGCTAATTAGACTAATTGTGGCAATCATTTCATAATGTATAGGTAAATCGTCACATTGTACACTTTGAATGTATACAATTTTTATTTGGCAATTATGCTTAATGAAAACTAAGGGGAAATTATAATGGGTTAGTCTCTGGTAATATCCTAGGGAAGTAAATCTCATTATACTATCTACTATCATACAGAGTATCATAGCTGCTTTTTCTAATTAGCTGCCCAATTATATCTTCCATTTCCCACCAATTTCTATTCTGTTGATGAGAATTTTTCAATAACTGTATCTCCTTTCTAGAATGTTTACTTGGTACAATATATGTCTTAGATGAGCTGTAGATCAATGTTATTGAATAGTAAACTGGTAGTCTTACACAATTTAATCAACTGCCCTACATGGGATGAAGAAGAGATGATGGGATAGTAAATGGATCAGACATATTACCTACTGCTTCATTATTAGCTCTGAGTTATGGGAAATTACATAAATTAGAACAGGGCTTGCCACATAGTAAATTCTCAGTACATATTCCTTAATTTAATGTAATAATGAACACTTGATATAAACAATATCTCTTTTTAGCACTTCAGCACACACTAAACTAGGAAAACAAAAATAACAGAAATATATTGTTTCAGCCTAAAAGAGGATTATATAGGATATAATGTGTAGTATAACCAATATTTTCTGTCATTGTTAAAATTCTCAACACACAAGAAAGTATCTTTATTTATAAAAAAATACAAATAGTCTTAAAAGAGCTTTAAAAAAGAAAACATCCAGGAATACTATTAATCTAATAGACATTTTTATTTGTTATTTTTTTATATTATTTTTTAATATTAGCATGTGCACTTTTTACTTTATGATAAATGTATATAGTTGGAATACCAGACACATTTCTGAATATATAGAAAAATAAAATGAGGAGCTCACAAGTATGCAAAAGAGGAAAAAAATTATAATTATATTATAGTAAGTATAATGAAAAGTCATGTACAGGTATTGTCTGACCTATGAGATCATACAAAAAAAAGAATTTGGGAGTGCTTCCAAACCAAAACTATATTTGAGCTGAATCTCAAATATGATCATCAGCAAGCAAAGTAGACAAGGTTACAGAACAATGGAGAAATGAAACAAAGGATATTCCAGAAAAAAATGAACATATGATTCTGTATGGAAATGTATGTGAGCCCAAGTATTTAGGACTATATGGAATAAGAATAAGCTTGAGAACATAGTAAGAGATCAGATTTGAGTATATGAAGCGAACGAAGTCCTAGGGAACATTTTAAGTCACATTAAACAGTGATTCTCAAAGTATGATTTCAAGACCAGCATCAACTGGAAATTTGTTAGAAAGACCAATTGTCAAGGCCCACTGAAGAATACTGAATCAGAAACTCTGAGGTAGGATCCTGAGAAACTTTATTTTTCTTTCTTTCTTTCTTTCTTTCTTTCTTTCTTTCTTTCTTTCTTTCTTTCTTTCTTTCTTTCTTTCTTTCT
>NW_006443138.1:19429724-19453739 GCF_000325575.1 Pteropus alecto | reverse complement strand
AGGTTTGGGTGTTTTTTCTTCTTTTCTTTCTTTCTTTCTTTCTTTCTTTCTTTCTTTCTTTCTTTCTTTCTTTCTTTCTTTCTTTCTTTCTTTCTTTTTTCTTTCTTTCTTTCGAACAAGCCCTTCAGATAATACTATGCACTTTAAAGTTTAAGAACCACTGCACTAAAATGTTTGGTATTTATCTGGCATTACAAATCATGCACTTATAAAGTTGAGAGAGAAGCCTGGACAAGTATTTTAAAATAATTTGTTGGAAGGAGACATGAACGAAAGCAGGAAGATGGAGTCAGTAATATTTTGGCAGTTTAGGTGTTCTGAGATAATGTAATAAACATGGCTATAGAGAGAATGAGGCAGACAAGAGAAAATTGGGGTGTAAAATTGGGATATGAGCAAGAGGATGTAGAAGGATAAGGTAAAGAGCAAGGTTTTGATTGATTTCTAGTTTCTAGTTTTGTGAACTAAATAAACCAATCATGTTATACACAAAATTATTTAATATGCTGCCAAGTACTATTTGTATATATTATCAATTCACATTTTACTTATTTATGAGGTCTTTATTTGAAAACATAATTATACTCTATCTAAATTTTTGTACATTCTTTACTTGGTTTAGACCAAATATATCTACAATAATTTAAGTGATAACTGAGTTTCCTATCTATAGGGACTTATACTATATTCAGTAAATTGTACTTATCAGCTAATATAACTTGGAATCATTTTTTAGAAATATAAAAGTTATTATTAATATAGCTCATTTCAATTATCAAGTAGTCAAAAGTTAACATTCTTTTAAATTAAGTGTAATAATATGAAGTCTAAGCTTATTACAGAATATGTAAATAAAGGTGAGGACCAATGTGTTTTCTTTATTTTTTATTTCTAAAATAAATTAATTCTCACATCTCAGTCTTTTAAAATTTATGACAGCATTTTCATCCTAAGATAGATGTGTATAAAGCATATTTTAATACCACTTCATCAGGAATGCTTAGGTTATAAAATTACTAACACTTTCACAATAAGTAAAGCCGCATACTTGAGCCATGGAAATGGAAGGCAGAATGTTAAGAAACATTTGATTTTAACAATGGGAGGAGAGAAACAAATCAATGATAATAGGTATATCTAGTGATACTTTCTTGCTAAGTACTGTTAAGAATGTCATATGCACTATTTCATTTAGTCTCCCAATGAACTATGAATTAGGAGGCAATACTTATTATCTAAATTTTGTAGATGATTCAAAATTAAGACTTAAGTAACTTACTCATTTCACAGAAGTGGTAAGATAAAAATACCAGAATGTATTTCCAGATGTGTCTGCTTCTGGATTCTCAATTATTCTTTACAACTTTGTGAAAAAAAGAAGATGAAAAAGAAGTGACTAGGAAAGTACATAAAGATCAAGGTATATCCAGTATAGTAATGAAAGCAAAAAATATAGAAATGTCCAAAATGAAGATGAACTTGTTAGTTGTTTATTCGTGTGCGTGTGTGTGCATGTGTGTATGTTATTTCATGAGAATAACAGCTTGATTTTTACTATAAAAAACATAGACTATGGCATTTGAGATGTTATTAAATATTATGTTACAGGCTATTTTCTTATTTGTATACGAATGTGACAACATTGCTCTAACTAGCAACACAATGAAAACTCTGTTTATTGGAGAACAAAAAAAATTATATCACAGTACAAGCAAGCAAAAACACAAGGAAGGGTGGAAGAAGGGGAAAGACCATACAAAGATCATAAAACATAATGCAGCCTTCAAAAATAAAATGTAGAGAAGTCATAAATAGGAAAAGGGTCCAAATAAAAAATATTAATAAATTTCCCCTTTTTATTTATTTTGACTTTTCTCAGGCTGACTATATTTGAGAAAAATTTATCTTAGTATATATGTCCCCCTACATCTGCATAAAATATTGCTAAATTATAAAATATTGCTAAATTATATATTAACATTTCACTATCAAGTGACTAACAAAATATTCTACTGTAGAAAAACAGTACTGTGAAAGGTTAAACAAATTTTGGATTACTATTTTAAGTAAAAATGTATTTTTGGATTAAATTCAATATATTCATAATTGTGTAAAATACTGAAGCTCACTATGCCCAATTTCTGCTGATTTGTTGCATGTATTTTTAAAAAGAAACAACAAAATTTTGAATAAAAATAAAGTAGCTAATTAGAATATCCTTAAATAATTGTTCTATTATGGGCATTACTGCTTGGAGTATGATAATGATTACAAAACTCACATCAGCATTTCTAAAAATATATCTTCCTAATGTAGTAAATTGATAAGGGAGTCAGTCATATTGTTTAGTGATCTTCAGAATATATAAATGTTCACATATAACAAATTTAGTTGCCCAATGTGAAAGTTGCTGATGCAGAATTAAACTAAGTGTTCATAGTAATAAAGATCATTATTAGGTAAGGAGTAACAGGAAGCTCTTCTAAGAAATATATGAATTCCTGTTTAGGTTATTCACTCCCTTATACTAAGAAATTGACCGCCATGATCACAATTTATCCCAGCCTGAACTGGAAGTCTCCTGCAGAACATTAATGCTTGCATTAATGTAGATTTTGCTAGCTAACATTTTTCTCTGTGACAGTTTCATGTTTAAAATTGTATATGCATGACCCTCTATGCATATAATTTTATGATTATATTTTAAAATGTAATGACTCCATAATTTTATACCTGAAAAAGTCATCAATGGCTCTAATAACTTTAATAAATTGAATTGTTAATATTAATTATTAAAAAGATAAGTAGGATACATTGAGTCAGAACACCTGGGTCTGGGACTTTGTCAACATCATTAGAGGTGATCTCATTTTCATTCGCTTTATAACTGCTAATTTAAGAAAAAATTCAGTGAAGTCCTGTTCATTAAAAAAATACATAGTCTGTAGTAAATATGGGGTGGTTTTTTTGCTCTAAGTTGAAAATCTAAGGTGTGTCCTTAGCAAACTTAAAAAAAAGTACAGAAAATTGAATAAACTTCATAAATTGAAGATGAGTGGATGATGAATTATGTGTTACATATATTAGTTCTGAGCATTCTGGCTGAGTATGTATTCATTATATGTAATTATATATTTGTGAAATAGTTTATTATGTCTGCATTCCCTATTAAAACATCAGAAAAGAATCCTACCTGTTTTTAAAACATTTTTATCCTCAGAGACTAACAAAGAGCCTAATATACTATAGTCACTCAATGTTTATTAAATAAAATAAAACAAAAAATATTTAAAGTTTATTGGGCAATTACATTGTGTTAAACACAATATTATTAGTATGTTAATTTGAAAATGTCAGCTATTACAGATGAAGAAATGGAGCTCACTGATAGAAAACAATATTCCCAAGATCAAACAAGTGGCTGAACCTGTATTCAATCAAAACTTTCTGAGTAAAATAATAATAAATATCATGATAATAATAGTAGCTAGGACATATCATGCTTACTAAATGTCACTCCCTTTTCTAAGCTCTTACTCATATCAACTCATTTAATTCATATAACAATCTCTGAGGTAGGTAAGATATTACTCTTATTTTATAAGAGGGGAAAATGAGGCAGAGAGACAGAGGTTATGATAAGTAACCTCAATGTAGTCACATAGGTAGTGAGTTAAAGAGGCGGATTTATAATGCCAACCTGGCTTGAGAGTCTTTCTCTTAGACACTAAGCTTTACAGCTTTTTAGGATAGCCATTCCTGTTTGCTAACAAAGTGTGAATATACTCTCAATTCCTTTTTTTTTTTTTTTACAACTTTTTGTTTAAAAAACAATTGTACTCAATAATTACTGGATGTGGAGTACATAAATAAGTTCTAGGGGTGTGAAATACTCTAGAAATGCAGATCATTCATCCAATAGACAATTATGAAGTTTCAAAAACATGATAACACTGGGATATGTAAATCACAAAGGTTACTGAAATGCATAACCCTAAAAGAAATTTCCATTTAGTAATTATTTGGTAATGTATGTTTGAAGCAGCACAGTAAAGTAAAATAAAGACCAGCCTATAAGAACAAAGTCTTGGATTCTAACCTCCAGCTACAACATCAATAGCCAGGGAACAGTCATTTAATTTAACTGAACCTCAGCTTCTTGATCTGTTAAATAAGGTGAACTCCTGTTATGCTTGCTTTAATGAGCTATTATGATGGTCAATTGACTTAATGTTTGTGAAAGGGCTGTGTACACCAGTACACCAAATGTTATGCAAATTTTCAATAATACCTTAACTATTTATTTATGTTTAACTCCCAGAGTAGTAAACTTCTTAGAAACAGTGTCTTACACATTTTGGAAATTCTCAAAATATCCAGCAAAATGCCTCGTACTTAGATTTTTCACCAGAGGACAGAATGTCCATGGTTTCAAGCTCCAGTTAAGTAAACATTCTGCTTAAATCATTCAGTAGCTCTATCAGCTTGGGCAAATGACTTAATTCTTTGACTTTACATTGCTCATCTTAAAAACAAACAAACAAAAAATTAACATCGGTGACTACTTCCTCAGGTTTTTAAATGAGACATTGAAACAATGTTTACAAACCAGTGACACAATAAATGCATAATAAATGTTATAGATAGTAAAATAAATATTAATTGAAAGTTAATTTATTAAAGTATTAATGGCATCCAAACAGTGGCTTTCCCAGGAAATCCAAATTTTAACATAGGGCAGAATCTCAAATAGAAGATTTCCTAAAATCATCAAGATTTAAAGGGCATGATTTGGGGTTTAAAGGACATTTTTAGTGACCCCGTAAAGACACCAGTATTATAGTCTAGCTCTTCTTTTGAGGATTCTTGTAGCATGAGCCATCATCCTGGTTTTCTCAGGACTGTCAGTTTCAGCATTGAAAGACCTCATTGTAGAAAACCCCTCAAACCTAGGCAAAATGTGATGACAGTCACCACTGTTCAAAAAACTTGTCACACAGGAATTCTCTAGCCAAGCAAATAATGATTCTACCTCTTCTGGGTTCTATAACAGGACAATAAAAAATGCACCATCTCTTCACTTCTAAACCATGTGATATTGATTGGAAGTAAATTCACATGGAACATTTCTGACCAAACCTCTTGCATTTCTCTGAACATACCAAAATGTTGTATAGCCTCCATATGGCTCTGTTTGACTAGGGATGATCATTTAGACTCCCCATATGTCTTTCAATTGAAGAAGTCATTCATATTTTTTTAGATTTTTAAAAATTAAATGTATTGGGATGACACTGGTTAATAATATTATCTAGGTTTCAAGTGTACAGTTCTATAACACATCATCTGTATACTGCATTCTGTGTTCATTATCCTAAGTATCTCCTTTCATCACCATATTATTTGAACTCCTTTACCCTTAAAATGATAATATTGAATTCTGAATATTCACTAATTCGGATTTAGCTTTTTTTAGCTAATTCTGATCAATGAGGTTTTATTGTGTTAACTAATTCAGTAAATAATTATTAACCACCATCTATATCAGTGATTCTCAAAATACTTGTGATAAACACTGAAAAACTCAAAAATAAGACATGATCCCTTACCTCAAAAAATGTTCAATTTTATATGGATATAATCATTATGATTATTGTATTATTGTACTGGTTATCATATTTTATAATTCCAATTTTATATACTTTAATGGAAATGTATTTTTCAACCCCAAACTTGCCATAGAGTAATTATTAAGAGTATAGGTTTCGTTATTAGAAAAAAAGGCTAGTTTCAGTTTATGGATTTATGTCTTTCTAGAAATGTCACTTTAAGCACTTCATGTAAATTCATAAACAGGATTGTTATAAAGACTAATGTAAATGAGGTAATGTACCAAAACATAAAATATATAATTTTAACTCAAAATAGGAAAATGAAGTGCAATTGATTGATTATTTATTAATTATATACATTTGCCAAAGATATGTTTAATATTTTAAGTTACCTGGTTTTAATTTTATATCTTAATATAAGAAATTGTTCTTTTTTCTGTATTATTCTTTTAAATATTTCAGTTATTTTGATTTATTTATTATTTTGAATCATTTTCTCATATTTTATGAAACATATTGCTATATACTCTGGAAGGATGGGAAGGTGTGACTTAGATTTCTAAATATTGTTATACCATGTTTATTAAGGACCTAACAGTAGTTTAAGGCTACTTAGTCAAATTTTATTTCAAGTATAGAGGGTTTTTTTTCTGTTTTTGGTTTTTTATATACTTCAAAAGTAAAATTCACCCTTGAAAATATTATATCATGTTTGGAATATGTAATAGTTTGGGATTTAAGCATTTTATTACTTTAATAATTTTGTAAATGGTTTGCAGCCTGTCAAAAGCTATACTTATCCTCAGCTGAGCACCTAATCCATTATAGTTGACTGTAATTCTATGTCTATGTTCCCTTGCTTCTCAACCTTCAATACATTTAGATAATTTTGGCTGTGGTACAAAGGTAATAAAAATGAGAAAGTTGCAGACAGCAAAGCAGAATACAGGTTCTTAAGCATATTATTTTTCCTTGCATGAATACTGCATCTTCAAATTTAAGTGTATAATTTAAATAATATCTAATTTTTAAATTTACTAATAAACACTTAGCTTAGTTGTTTCAAATCCTGATATAATGAGGCCAAGAACAACACCACTAAGGCTAATAAACTTCTTTCTATATTGCAGTATCAGACACTTAGAAAAAATAGGTGAAGTAGCTATCTATTGTATTAATTAAATAATGGATATAACTTATCATTACATTTTATAATTATAGTATTTTAGGTAGCAAAATAAGTTTAGAAAATGGAACTGTTTTTAAGGTATTAAATATCCCTGAGCTGTATCATAGTTTTCATTTGATTTGAATCAAAATCCCATAGGAGATTTTATAGCACTTAACAATACAATTCTAAAATGCTAAAAGTGAGTCAGATAATGTACCAGCTTAAGAAAACAAATATTTTGAGGAGTAATAATAAAGAAAGAATTCTATGACATAGTTAAAAACATTATGAAGCTTCAATTAAACTGTTTGCTTTGTGAACTAATGCAAAAATGGAAATACTATTAAAGGAATAAAATGTTTAGTCCTTTGGTACAGAGAGGTTTTGGTATTCTGTCTATTCGGTATGCATTTACCATAAAATAATAGGCAATATGATGTGTTCATTATTATTTTTTTTATCACGTTTAACTATCGCTGGCCCTTGAAGAAAAACAATGTATTTTTTTAGTTAATATTCTTTGTCACTGAATTATTAAAATCATATAAGTGAATTTATTATTTTCTTAAATATCTAAAAAAATCTATTTTTGTCTACTTGCATAACAAGGACATGCATATTAAACAGTGTGGTGAACAAGAAGGCTGTTGATTGTAACTTTAAATTTAGTATTAACCAATGGTCATTATTATTATATAATGGAAAGTTACAGTTAAAAAGAGAGAAATTTAATAATTTACTTAGTTCATGAATACTATTTCAGCTAAACAATTTACAATTATACATGTTACAAATCTTGTAATATATGCAAACTTGTTTTTTTTATATTTTGCCTATTCCAAAATGTCTCATACAATGCGAATATTTGCATTTTCTACATGGTCTGTACTTATCAATTTTGCAGTAACTCCTTTGAGTAAAATATAGGTTAGGAGATAGTTTTACAGTATGCAAAGCCTAAATTACAGCAATCACACACACCAGGAGGGGGATGGGAATAAGAGAAGGGAGATTGACTGAATTGCCTGTTAGCTCCATAACAAATTAAGCTATTTCATCTGGAAAATTATCTTGCTCTTGTGGAAAAAACATGAAATTTTAAGTCAGACTGACCAGGGTTATATTTGCTTTCTAATATTTTTTAGTTCTGAGACTCTGGGAAAGCTACTCAAGCTTTCTAATCCATAATTTACCTAATAAAAAAATAAAGATATCAGAAGCTCATCGAGTTTTTGTGAGTACATAATGAAATTTAAATATATTGTCAGAATTAATAGGTCATTTTCTCAGTTATAATTTGTGATAACAGAATTAGAAATTTACTGAAAGAATATTCAACATCAAATAAATACTGCTTTATCGTGGTACTTAATGTAATATATGTTATGTAATTATAAATCCCTATAACTTGCCTTTTTTCTTTTCAACATGCTTTAATAATGGTATTAAAATGTCTTTTTCTACAACATTAGAATCTGTTCTATAAAGTTTATGTTCACAATAAGAACAGAGAATGTAGAGTGTTTTGACTCTTTAGAAACTCTTTGTGACTTATAACTGAACATGTGAGATGGAATGCAAACTAAGTCTTCAGAGAATTCAGTGTTGAAACAGACATTCTACTGTCTGTTTTGTGTTTTTTAGGGTTATATTTCCATGATTCACCTCATGGACAATTTATTAAATGTTTTATTTGTTGTATTTGTCTAGTGTGTGCTGATATAGTAATTTGAAGGTAGATTTTTTTTTCCCCTAATGGTCTAAATATTAGTGAATTCAAAACATTTCCTCTAGAAGCAGAAGAATTAGAGGGCATGTACTTGTTGAATTTACAGATGTTTGTGTTGAGAGAGGGCAATCCATTTTTTTATTCTTTGTTTTTAATATGAGAGAGGCTATGACCCTATGGCATTCTCCACCATATTTAGGAGCATGCGGGGGCAAAGAGTATTAGTTTTATGACCAATGGTGAAGATTAGAATCCATGGAGTGGAAAATATAACAGTTTACACTTTCAGGAACAATATTCTTAGTGGAATTGAAAAGTGATCTGAACAGAACTGAACATATTAACAAAGCACTAAAAGATCCCAGGGAGCATATGAAAGGAAAAAGAGAAGGAGGTGTTAATTTGAAAGTCAGTTCTACATACTGATCTATTTTTGTTTGTTTATTTTAGGAAAAGACTAGGACTACATAAGGATGTATATGTTAATGCAAATACAGATGTCAATTTAGACAATTAATTGCTTAAACTACATAGTCACATATTTGCTGGCCCTGGAACAGTGCCTGATATTTAATGGCCACTCACTAAATCTCTAAATACTTGTTGGATGCATGTTGTGTGAATAAGAGGTACATTTCTCTCTGAACAGAGTAGCCTGTGAGATTTACCATGTGAGAAAAGGAACCCTTATAAAGACTGGAAAACAGTATTTATTTATCATTGTAGGGCAAATGCTCCAAGGAGAACTTCAGAGAATTGAAAAAAGACTCATCTAACATGGCAGGAGATCGAAAGGCTTAAGTTAGAGTGGCAGTTCTAGCAGGCAGTCTCAGGGACTCTCAGCAGAAGGTCAGTGTGCTGGCAAGTATGAACCTGGTGATAGGTGTGAGGCTGAGAAAGTAGGATGGATCTTGTTATTCAGGTAACAGAGCTTGAAGATGAGATTAGGTGTGGTCTGGGCTCAGGGCCTAGAATTTGAATTGAGGAAATTGAGGAAAACTAGGATATAGAACAGGCTTAGTGGCAGGAACAAGGTGAAGCTTCACTTAAGGGACCAGAGCATGAAGGCATAATCCAAGGCTAGAGCTACAGGTATCAGTCATGCCTAATATTGAATGAGCACCTAAATTAGGTAAATTGGTCAGTTAATCAGAAAAGTAATTTCAAATGGGATATTATTTTTAAGAGTTATAATTATGTAGCAAGATTTTATTTTAGTAAAGTACACAGATGTTTTCAGTCACCAATCTTTTCATATGGTGCTGAGACACTTTTTTTTTCTCTGTGTTTGTTGATCAACTGATTTGAATTTCATTTTAGATTTCAAGGCAGAAACAAGTTAACTAATTTCAAAGAAGGGTCTATCTTCAGTACTGATCTTTAGCTGGGAGATAACTTTGAGCCTTTGAGATATTCTACTTGCTAAGAATATTTTTACATGTTTAAGGCTTTGGGCCACTCTATTTGAAGTGAATGCCTGTTTTTGTAAGTCTGATGTCTTAGGCCATGTGTACCAGTATCAACAGACAAGTATAAGCTAACAATATGATTTATGGTGAATGCCTATTTTTGCTCTGAAGGAGACTGGAGCCTGTATTAATGACCTTCAATAAAAACTCTGGATACCAATACTAGGGTGGGCTTCATCTGATGTAACTTTTCTCTTTGTTAATTTTTAATTTGTATCTTTTCTCAGTAACAAACCTTAACTAGAGTATAATAGCTTTTTGTGAATCTATGAGCCCTTCTAGAGAATTATTGAGCCTGAAAGTTATATTGGGGACCTCTGATAATTTCCTATCTAAGCTATACCTATTATGTATTATCTGTGATTTATGGGTTTTGTTTCTTTGAAGAAGTTAGTACTATTTGGAATATGACTGCAGATTCCTTCCAAATTTTATGATTTTTCAATTAAAGAGAAAGTTCAGTTTGGAAAAACATGTATGAGAACTAACAGTATTGAATCTTGGTGGGCATACAAGAGAACTAGGAGGAGCCGAAGTGCAAGGTTACTTCTTCTTAAGTAATAGCTAACAGTTATTGAACATATATTTTTTGCCAGGCCATATTGCATGTACTTTATGTTTTGACTCACTTAATTCTCAATTATGTCACTTAAGAGATGTCTATGTGAATACAATGAAATAAATGTCTTTTAGTAAGCTGGAGTGATTCAAGAAAGAAAGGTTAAGTTATCAAATTAGTTATTATCTAAATATTTTCCCTCAATACTCTCTTTAATTTATAGCTTAAATCTCCATAGTTTTGAGAATAATGTTAGTTCTTCATAGTTTTGTTTTTGGAGATAAAATTTGATACTGATGTGCTGAATAACTACAAATCACATATAGAGAAAATGTAATATAATCTGAAACTCTGTTCAAGAATTATAGTCTAAGATATCCACAAGGAGTTTTATCTAATTTAAATGATTTCTTTGTAGTTTTCTTTCCCGATACATGTTTGAAATGGAAATTGAGATTTTGTGGTTTATATTCTTTTATAGTTTGGAATGCTACATGTAAGTAGACATTGTATAAAATGTTCAAGGAAGAGGACACTGACTTACCTTAAAATGATTGCAATCTGTTTTAAGTAAAACCTGTGACAACTAACTCAATTTGAAAAGCATATAGGGAAATGACTGACTTTGGAATTTAAATATTGAATGTAAACTCAATCACATAAATAAAAATGAAATATATAATTTTCATATTTTGATTTATCTTGAAAGAACACATGACACATTCATCTCCTTTAATATAATTTTAAAATGAGAATTTGAGGGAATATCGAATTTTCAGAAGACAATGCAATTAAATCTATGAGTATTAATCATTTTAGCATTAAAAACTAGCATGCTGTTGTTATTTTAGAATATTAAAACATACTTAAACATAAACATTTTTATATTAATTTAAAAGTTTTAAAAATTCTCTCACATTGTATTTAGCATCACAAATCCATTCTTTACTTTTTTAAAATATATAAAATCTTATGCGCACCACTAGAAATGAGAACTTAAAATTCCATGTATTTGGAGACACTCCCACTGATATATCATATCACAGCTAAACTTTTATTTTCCTTTCTATAATTGTTCATAAAATGAAAAGGGGGACTCAGCAATGCTTGAGGAGAGATACAAAAATCAAACATTAATTTTATTCAGATGAGATGATTTGTATGCAAGCTGATCAGGCTACAAGCTTATCTCATTACAAGCTCAAGGCTGTGAGCTTTTCATCATTTCTCAGATGCCATTAAGTTTAATAATATGACTGTCTGCATTGTGTATTAAAAATGTGCGGCTGTTCTGCGATTCTGTATAATGATGAAGTGTTTGTGAATATTTATTACTTCAGTCTTTAGTGCTCTCAACTTCATACTAAACAGCAAAGTTAATTGCCTATATTGCTCTAATTATATTGTTTAGATAATACTCTCTCCTCTTCCTCTTCAGTTGCAGAGATATTAGTAATATGCAGATTTTTGAAGTGCAATAATTGGCATCTGAAAACATGCACAGACATATAATGGCAACCTGAACAGAAACACAGTGGTTATACTTAGTCTCTGGCAGGATCAATTAGCTCCAAGTCATCCTCTCTGGGAATGTAACTGGTCAGTCCCGCTAATTTTAAACAGTTACAGAGACACTAATCTGCATATACAATTTGTTGCAAGAAATTTTGATAAGAGCATAATTTTTAAATATGAAAAAAAGTGTTTACAGGAGGTCTTTTAAAAACAGATCTTTTAATTAGTCATTTATTTTATTTTTCTCTTCAAATTGGTAGTTCCATATGAAATGCTTCAAAATGGATTTTGTTGACATTGTTTTATATTCTTTTGTTTTGGTTCGTCAAATATTTTTGTCTCTTTTGTTTTGCTCTCACTGGAACTCAGTAATTATTCTGTTTGGAAATAAAGCCCTGAAATCCAGAGGCTTGAGATTTAATCATAGTTTTGTCTCTCAAATATTGTCTTAGAGAGATCATTTTATTTTTCTATATGTGCTTCTACATTGTCCAAATAGTGATATTTTATCTATAGGTTATAACTCATAGAATTTTCTTTGTAAATCACTAATTCAGTATAATTATAAGCTATTTGTACAAGGGGCTGAAGCCCGTACATATGAAAATTTTCACTCAGTATGATTTGCATCTAGTGATTTACCATGCTTTAGTAATTTCTCTAACTTTGAAGGAGGAGAAACAAATTTTCTCTGTAAACATCTTTGATCCTCCACTCAGGTGAGGCTTATACCTGATCTAGGCATTTGCTATTGAGGGGGGAAAACTTTCCTAAATAATAAAAAAAAAAATTGTATTATATAAACTTATTTTTTAAATTTATTTTTGCTATCTTGCTTCTTCTTACCTCACTTAGTCTCAGACACTTTAATATTTAGACCCACTTTTTTCTGTGTCCAAGACATATATGCACTTCAAGCTGAAAACAAATAAGTAAAAATCACACAAACACACACACACACACCTACAATTAATAATTTCCAATATGCCAAACCTTTTGCTAGGCATTATAAAGACAAGGTTTTTAGATGGGCCAATGGTTTAGTCTGTCGGCTGAGTGGTGTTTGGTAGGGAAGACTACAACTTTGCAAAGTAGATCATGTTTAAGATAAGTAAGATATTTCCAGGTGTGGAAACAGCAAAGATAAAGCAAATGGAAACAAGCAAATGGAAAAAGTACATGTTATATAATCTGGAGAAAATAAAATTAGCATGTACAAAAGTTTTAAGTAAGGTAGATGTTGTCAATTTTAAAGACTCTGAATCAATGATAATGACCTTTAAATGATGCTGATAACCATTGAGAAAGCAAATTTTTAACCAATAAATAAAATAGTGTGTGGAATTCATGGAAAGAGAAGCTTTCAAGAATTAAGAACTGCTCAGTAATTTCCAGTGCCACATTGTCTAGGATGAAGATTCAGGACAGGCCATTAGTTAGACAACTTGTGAGATCTTTGATGCTACTTAAAATAATTTTAAAAAAATAGCTTCAATAAATAAATAGACAGATCTATGGCCACGCTACCCTGAACAAGCCCGATTCCATCTGATCTCGGAAGCTAAGCAGGCTCAGGCCTAGTTAGTACTTAGATGGGAGACCAACTAGGAAGACCAGGTGCTGTATGCGTAAAAAATAAAAAAAATAAGGAATTGTAAACTGACAAGGTCCTTGTAATCTGTGAAGTCAACCTAGGGTTGCCACACCTAAAACAAACAAACAAAGAAACAAACAGACAGATACATAACTTCTAATTATCAATCCAGAAGAGTGAATGTGAGATATAGAAATCAGAAAGATTAATGTAAAAATAAAGAATGCATCTTATTTTCCTCAGAAAACAGAGTGCATTCCTCTAGCTAACTGAACAGATTAATATGCATTTATGTGAAAAAATTGAACAAAACAGGTGGGTTCCTCCAAGCAAAACTGGATGTTCATTTTACTTGTGTGTGACCTTCTGCTCAGAATAAGCTGTCAGTCACAAGTTTAGAATATACCCCTAAAAGAATAGATGGATTATATTAAGACTGGTAGGCAAGAGAACTCATAGACCACAATTTCAAGTATTAAGATCATAGGAAATAGAGAAAGAAAATGTTTATGCAGATATTGCTAAGCTGCTGAAATTTGATGACATTCTTCATCTATGTTCCTAATCAGAAAGAATGTAAAATATTTCTCATGTCCCAAAGGGCCGCCATGATTTTGTTTTCATTAATAATTACAATGAAATACTTTATGTGCTAAAATATTTTTCACATAAATACTTTTTCATGCCCCACCTGGTAGTACAAAACCATTATCAAGACTATGGCTGGCAGTGTGCTGTGGCAATGCTCCTCAGGGTCTATTATTGGACAGGATTTCTTTTATATGGTAGAAGTTACTTAGTGAAGCTATATTTTTTCCCCAAGCATCTTTTCCTATTCCTCTCTTCTTAACATAAGCATCAATGGACTTTGTTTCATATACTCCTAAAATAATTTTCATTTCTCTATATATCAGCATTTTAACAAGTGATCAGATAAAATAAAGTAGATAAATTACAACTAAGTTAGCATAAATCCCACCTCACCAATTTTCCTGTGATTATTAGATTATCTCTCCGTAGAAACATATTTAATATCCATTATAATATAATCCATTATGAAACGTGAATTCTACTGGAAGCACCTTCTGCACAACTGATCATTTCAGGAACATGAATGTTTTTACAGCATTAAAATATAATTAGGTCTAGCTTTGGCCAAATTCAGAAGGGTTTGAGAATCTGCTACCTCGTAATTAATGCCTAATTGTTGGTAATTATGTTGTTTAGTTTTGTGCACAACCCAATTTATTTATTTATTTATTTTGCACCAGGACCCATGCCAATTATACTCTGGCCACAACTGTCAAGGCTATCAACAAATTAAACACTGATTGCCAAGGCTGCATAATAATGGTCTTCTACCAATTTGCATAAAGTAACTAGGCTCTTAAGCTGGAAAAAGCAAGTCTGTGTTGAATGTTGGATGTCTCATGTCACTTCTAATTATTTACTAATGGCTAGCCAGGCCAGAATTTAACTCAGAAGCTAGAGGTAGATGGTCATATAAGTTATTGAGATCTATTCTTTATTATGTTTAAAATATTTAGACACCATTTAAATGTTGTATGGCCTTACAGAAAATTTAGCAAGATTTTTGCATTTATATAGCTTTCTGTTTCTGCAGTTACTTATGATTTACTTTAGTGCAGCAAAATTGAGTCTTTAATATTTGTCTTTATTTTGTTTTCCTGCAAAACAGACACTGGCATAAGCTGAAATATGTAAAATGAGCACACATTGACAGTTTTTACTGACTTATTGATGAAATATTTTTTTCTCATAAAAGAACCTCCTAAAAATTGAAAATAATTTAAAATTATTAACGATTGATTTTACAATATAACCTATGAGTATTTTTAACATTTTTGTTCCAGAAAAAAAAAAAAAAACTTAAATAACTTTAACATAAGAATTAGAACATAAAATCTCTTGTAAAACTTTCCTATAAGGATAATTACTCTACTTTAGCCTGTAACATACCATAAAGATATGTCACTAAAAATATGTTACACATTACAGTGGTGATGTATAATACTGAGATTCCTGATAAAATGAATCTTTAGAGTGAAGGTATTGGGTTATAATTCATGGGAACAATAGCTTTTAGTGCTCTACAGTATATCACAAGAGTGACAACTGTGATGAAATGTAATGCATAATCTCCTTGGTCACACACACACCAATTTTTTCTAACCTGAAGAATATTTTGTCTCTATTTTATTTTAGTGTCATGATTCTTAGCATCATAGAATAAGTAGATATAATACTTGTACTTGAGGGTATAACCAGCAGTATATTTTCAATTAGAGGAAGCTATGAGCATTTTCACTGCATATAGCTTTCCTGGTAGTAGAAACAGTCCACTTGCTGAAATAGAAGAGCATTTATTAACATGACCTATAGTGGCTATATAAAGCTGAAAGGAAAAAATATGAGTTATAAGGCATAACATGGACCAGGACATCTGATATTATGTAAAAAGTCTGAAATACATAAAAGCTCTCATTTGCTCTAACAGTCTCACTTTGATGTCCAGTGTTCTTTTAGTTGCTTCCTCTTCAACAAACCCCACAGTTGAACTTTATCATACCCATTATTTTTGCCACAGGAATTTGTTGAACATTTATTATGTGTCAGGCACTATTCTAGGGGCTAAGATCACATAAGAGAAGTCGATAT
Organism: Pteropus alecto; assembly: GCF_000325575.1. Lineage (NCBI taxonomy): Eukaryota > Metazoa > Chordata > Mammalia > Chiroptera > Pteropodidae > Pteropus > Pteropus alecto. The sequence goes on along the minus strand of NW_006443138.1, from coordinate 19,437,411 downwards.
GGTTTCCATCTTAAAAAAAGCCACCATGGGAGAAAGCCACATAAATCACTTACTATCACAATGAGATTCTTAATCTATCATCTTTTTTTTTTTTTTTTTTTTAATTTCTCCATCTACCTCACATTAGTTTCTGCTGCCCTTAAGTGTTAGGCTATACTTACAATCTGATATGATAGTATTTTTAGTAATTAAAATTTCTGATAAAGACAAGTTCTGCTTCTTCTTTTTCTTCTACCCAGTTTATCAGATATCTTTTTTTTAAAATCAGATTATTTTGATTTGTTCTTTGGTTCTTCTCTCTAGCAAATTAATAGTAATATAATACAATAAAATAAAAATATATTAATAACAAAGGATTTAAATGCCAATGATCTTTTTTTTTTTTTTTTAGGTGAGAGAGGTTAAGTTTTTCCAAAAGAAAATACACCTCTAAGTATAAAGTATTCCTTTATTTCTAATAATTGTTTTTCTGTTCTTCTATAGCAAGTTATTTATATCTCTATTAGAGTATTCATTACAGTGTTATAGTTTGTTGTTTATGAGTTTCCCTCTTTCTGCATGACAGTATTTTCTTTGTTAGAAAGGCAAACATAATTTTGAGTAGTAATATATTAAATGTAAATTGATTTTATCCAAGAAAAATGTCACCCTTCAGCGTACTATAGAAGCAGTGTGCATTTTATGGAAGGTATATACTCCGATGGAGATGTTCCATTAACTGTAGCAACTTACAAATTGCTCTGCTATTCAGCTTCCTTGTAAATTTTGGGACTCTCAAGTAGAAATAAGCCCCCTTCATTTATGGGATTTGTTAAATAGATGTATTAGTAAGATTGGGCTGCCATAACAAAATACCATAAAATGGATGACTTAAACAACAAAAAATTATTTTCTCACAAAGTCCATGATAAAAAAGGATAGCAAATTTGGTTTCTGGTAAAAGAGCTTTCTACCTGAATTGTAGATGTTGCCTTCCTTCCTGTGTCCTTACATGTCCTTTCCTCTGTGGGTTCATGGAGAGGGAGAGAGCTGTCTAGTACTTCTTTTTATAAGGACACTAATCTTATTGAATTAGTATCCTGCCCTGGACCTCTTAATAGGTCCTATGTTAATTACCTTCTGATAAGTCCTAGCTCAAATATACTCACATTGGGGTTAAGGCATCAACATATGAATTCACTTGGGGGAGGAAGGGCACATTTCAGTCCATAGAAATATCCTTTGGTTATAAAAAAGAAAAAAAAAAAAAAACTTGTCTCAATAACCTTTCCTCTTTACAAAATTAGAATGTACAACAATGCCTTTATCCATCTCCACCAGCATAGTTATATCCATCAATACATATACAATTTCCTTTGTACATTCACATGAGAAAAGTTAGATTTTGCACAGGAAATTTCATTTGGGAGTAAGAGAAAGCAGAATTGGAATATAAAGAGGCATTTCTTAGGAGCTGGTTGTTGAGATTACAAATGTTAGATTTTGATATCTCATTTGCTTACAGTTAAGTCTGATGGAAAAATTGGCAACCTAGTATCTGAGTCTTTTCTACCTTTAGTTACATGAAAAGAAATATGTGTACATAGGTCTTGTGGCAAAGGAGAAAAAAGAACTGAAAAGCTCATTGAAACCCAGACAGGAAGCTCCATCTTCAATCTCTGCATGTCTGCTATGTTGGCTTGATTTCCTTTTCTGTGCATGGCCTCTCTTTCTGTCTTCAGAATCTACATGGTTACCATAAAGTGCTCATTTTTATATCACTTGAATTCTAAGCATATACAGTAAATCTAATTATCTAACTCTAAATTCCATCCTCATTTTTCAGAGAGATAATCAGCCTGATTTCAGTCGGAAGCTTGTCACTAGTAGGATTGACTATAGTCAGGGGAAAGGTTAGTGAGGTTCCCTTAGAGTCCCTGGTTCTGCATGTGGATGTCGTTTGGGTCCTACCATAAGACCACCACCCTGTAAGAAATGAATGCTCATTCTAAATAAAGGAGGCAAATTCTGGCATCAACCTTCTATTATGGTAAAATAGAAAGACTCCTTTTTCTAGTCTCATTCTCCTTGGCCTAGGAGTTTAGAGATATCTTCGAGTTGTGGAAGCTAATTTAACCAAGAATAAATGTAGCAAGTATATCTTACATTTGAATTATGTTATCTGCATGACTTAAATTATATGCTTTTAGTTATGATATATTCACTACCTATGAAACTTAAATGGCTTTTTTTCCTTTGTGACTAAAAAGCTAAACTTGAACATTAGGTTTAGATAGTAATCGGTTAAGAGTATTTCACCTTTGAAAAGTAGAAGTCATTCCAAAAAAAGATTAGAAAGCCCTTTCTGTGCAGCTAATGGAAAATTGTCTGTTTAAAGCTGGCCATTAAAATGTTAAGAAAATTATCGGTTATATCTCATACTGACAATTGTCCTTATTGTTTTATGCCTATATGCATGAAAGGATTTATGTAATAAAAGGATTATAAGAAGAGTTTAAAATCAAGAAGTCCTCCACTCAAATATCCCAATGTTTAAATTGGGATATTTATGTTTGAGTCTCAAGTTATTTTGGAAAAAAGTGGTTTGAGCAGCTATTTATTTTTAAACTTAGATTTATTTTATTTTATTAATCATCACTAGAGAAAAATCCATTGTTTTCTTTAAAGAATTGCATCTCTTTTTAAAATGTATCTAGTGTGTCTATTAACTTTTGCTGCCTACAATTAACCACCAAATCTCAGTGGCTTATAAAAAGAAACACTTATATCTCAATCTGGATCAGATGATATTTGCCTGATCTACACTGGCCCCATTTTGGCCTCATGTGACTCCCTTATTCTTAAGGGATTAGCAGGATAGCTAGAGCATACTCTTATGGTAATAGTGGAAGGCAAGATGCTGTGCCTAAAAGAACAAACATAACATTTCTGCTTTCTTCAGACTTTCCACATTTCATTGGTCAAAGCAGGTAATGACTAACATAAGTATCAATGGCACAGAAAACTATATCTTTCAGTTAGAAGTTGGGGGAATTAGGAATGTAGAGAGGACATGAATATTCGTTAGATAATAATATACCACTTCTGAAATGAAAAATGAATATAAAGTATAATGTATGCACGTGTGTGTGTGTGTATAGGAATTAGTCATTCCCATTCAACACATTTGATGAGCATTAACTATTATTCAAGAAGTTGCTAGTACAAAATAAATTTGTGAACAACACAGACCAGAAACTGTTATTGACCTCCTCTGTATATGATGATTAATAGTGAGCACACTTAAAGGCACAGGCATCATTTGTTAATTATTTCTGTGATTTTAAATGTTGTTTTAGAAAACTATGTACAATTATGGCAGTTAATGAGAACCTATTAAATGCTAAAGAGTCAAGAAATGCTTCCTTGAGGTAGTGGCATTTAACCGGAGACTAAAAGGAGCAGAGGTAATCAGAGAAAGAGGTAGAAAAAAGCAGTTTATCATGTATGAAGGCCTTGGAGCAAAAAAGAGAAAACAAAGGCCAGTATGGAGACAGAAAGCAAGAAGAATGTTATAAAATATTGAATGATGGAGAAGTCAGAACTAAAAGAACTTTTTGACAATGCTAAACTTTTGAAATTTATACTAGGATCAATGAGATACCATTAAAGGATTTTAAGCAGGGTTTGAGTGACTTAATCAGATTTACATTTGTAAAAGAATATAGTAGCTGCTGGATGAGGAATGGATTAGACTAAACTATCAATTCTTGAAGAAAATGTAGAGCAGCTGAATTTCTCATCTGCTACTGTATGGATATAAAACTGGTACAAATGCTTTGAAAAATTATTTGACATTCTGAAGACTATGTCCTTAAAGACCTAGTCTTTCTACTCTTAAGTGTTCAAAGAAACCCTCACATGCATACATTGGAAGAAATATATAGAAATGTTCATTGAAATGACTTTTCATAAATGTTATTAATTTTTATATAGAGACAATCCCCCAAATCTGCCAACATTAAGATGAATAAATAAATTGTATTATATTTATGTACAATGGGATATTATACAGCAATCAAAATGTTAAAAACAACAGTTTTATATAACATACATGGATGTCAGGAATATAATTTTGAGTGGAAAATGCAAGTCATAGAAGAATACTTACAGTGTTATTTTATAGTTAAACACTTTATACACAAGAAAAAAAAACAATGTATTTTAGAGATACAGACAATAAGGGAATAAATGTTAAAAGTAAAAGTCAGGTTAATGATCACATCTGAGTGAAGATAAAATCCAATAGGATCCAGGAAAAACACATAAGAGATTTCTTAAACTAGCTGATGGATAAATTAGTATTTTACTAGTTTACTTATAACTTTTATAGCTTTTTGTAATATTTTGCAATTACTAAATATTTAGCAAAGTATTATAAAATAGATCATAGAAGTGTCAGAGTATATAAAGACCATTTTTGATGGTTATTAGAATAATGAATTATATTATCTAGGGCAGGGGCCCACAACCCCAGGACTGCAGACCCGTACCAGTCCATGGCCTGTTAGGAACCCGGCCGCAAGGCAGGAGATGAGCAGCAGACAAGTGAGCAAAGCTTCATCTGTATTTGCAGCCACTCCCCAGTGTTGGCATCGCCGCCTCAGCTCCGCCTCAGATCATCAGGCATTAGATTCTCATAGGAGCAACGGTCCTTGGTGCCCAAAAGGTTGGGGACCACTGTTTTAGGGTGAAGCAAACGAGATGAAGAAAAGTCATAGGAACTAGGAGAAGAATGTTGTGAGAGACTCTGAAGGACTGAGAATTTTCCAGTGTAGTCTGTGTATATACTTGATCTTTCAGCTATTCCTGCCCACATCCTCTTGCACATAACATTAGCTTCTGTCTGTTTCTCTCTACTCATCTTGATACAAACTAGATTGTCCAGTGTCTGCTAATCCATGTGAAATGTTCGTCTATTCCTGAAACTAGCACAATAAAACTTTCAACCCTGCTCCCCCAAGTTTGAATGCTCCTTGGGAGCCTCCTCATACCTAGTGTTTTAAAGCAGATTCTTATGCTAACAATTCTGTGGTTGATTTTCTTCCACATGTGATCACTTTGTATATGGAATGTGAGTTGAGATATGTAATGCAGGTGCCCCTGGCCTGGAACTTGCACCTGGGTTTGGATATTCCAGAAGACCACCGGAGGACCAGAAGTGTGAGAAATGCCATTTATTACTCACAATACAAGGAAACTTCAGCACTTGGTTGATTGGACCTGCAGGAAAAGGCAGCCGGTCAAGAACAGTCATTGTTTTATATGTGAACAGACAGAAAGGGGATTGCTTCATCCCAGGGAACAAGGCTCTTCCCCATCAGATGAGAGCCGGACATGCTGCTTATCTAGTGTTGGGGAATACTGGACAAGCCGTGTCCTCTAGTGGAGCAGGGAGATAATGTCCATGGGAACAGTCAAAGGGGAAAATAGTGCCCATGGGAGCAATGAGAAGTGTCCTTGGGATCAAGCATAGCCCGGGGAACACTTTGTGCATTGTCTTCCTTGGGGCTGCTGACGCAGCAGTCCTCTTTGCCTCCCTTGTCCGTGGAGGAGCTATGTTTGAATTAACCACAGAAAATGGATTATGAATTCATTCTAGGTGTATTGAATTTGAGTTGCCTGTGAGAAATCTAAGTAGAAATATTGAGGAGAGTGTCATATATATTGTCTAAAGATTCGAGGAATGTCTAGGTAATTCAGAAAAAAATTGATTATAACATTAGCCATAGGGATAGATAAAATTGCCTAGGGAGAGGATATGGAGTACAATGAGAAAAGAGTCTGAGATTGAGTGCTGAGGAACTCAAACATTATTTTTATGTTGGACAGAGAAGGAAAAGTTGGCAATAGAAAGCAATGAAGAGGAACCAGAAGGTATGAGAGAAAATAGGAGAGAATAATGTCTTAAGTCATGTCTTCAAAGCAGACCTTGAGATAATGATTCATGTTCTTGTGATTTATTAGAAAACTGCTCCTAGAGAAATTGATGAGAGAGTAGGGATGGAACCAAAACAAGTGTGCAATTTCAGGCAAAATCTCGCTCAGAATTTTTCCTTAACTCGAAGTGAATGAGCTAGGCTTTTATACTGCCATAGTGTATTTGCCAAAGTCTGCTATATGGCGTTATTGATTCCCAAGTATTGCCTGTTTTCTGAAAAAGAGCTGCAGTTGCCTACAGGCAGGCCTCAAATATAATCGCAGGTGCAGGAAGTTCAAAGCAAGGATTACAGGAGATAACATATGGTGCACAGAAATAGTGAAAGCAATCAGAGGGAATCTTGTTTGGAATGTGAAAAAGACAATAATTTCTAAATAACTGGATACATTTAATACATCCATTGACACATCCAACAGGCTTACAGGATGATTATTGTATGAACTCTACTTTTTTCCATTTTAAACAAAACTCCTTGCCGAATCAAATTTCTTCTGTATGTTACAAATTTATGAAAAAAATTTACCCCAAACTGATTCTCCAATCATGAAGCAAATTCTTAAATTAGTCTAAAGAAGCCAGGACAAAAATTGTAGTCCCAAAGAACAAAATTGCTTTTTTTCTATAATCTTCCCATAGTTAGACTGTGTCCCTAAGCCAAGAAAAATCACAGCAAAGATCCATCAAGCATTTGCTTGGTAATTAATTTGTGTCCAGATTCCACATTCTTCTTAGTTTAGCAATGAAATGCTTGAGATTAGTGTATTGATAGATTACTTCAATCTGAAAAGCACATAGTCCTGGTAAGTAAGTATGTTTCAGGTGCTGCTAGATCAAAGACAGTACAGGCATTCTATAAGGGCCAAAGTCTAATTAGTCTCACTGTGAGGCAATAGCTGAGAACTTTATGTAAATACTAGTCAGTGTACTTTTGTAATTACTGCACACACAAAGATGTTCAGTGTCCAGGTTGAGTTTATAACTTTATTTTTTTCCCAGTATTCATCTCCTCACTTTGTTCGAAAATACTGTCTTAATATTCTCGGGTAATTACACCTGTCAGCCTTTGCATGCAACCTTACAAACAAGGGCATGCACACACTCTTCTGACCGTCGCGTGGCTATTTCTCTCCAGAACTTGAATCTTGAACTGAAAAACATTTAAGACAAAAAAAATGTTGGGAGCTGATTCTTATTAATGGTGTTACCCTGATGAGACTATTCGTTAGTTTCTCTTACCATGATTCCAGAAACTTGTTTGTATCTCGTTCTTCCTGATCTTCAGTGTTTCCTGGGATTCTGGAAGCTACTCCATATCCTTCTTATAAACTCATGCTAATGTCTTAAAAACCCAGAGCTTGTTTTCATTGGTTGTAATCAAAGGGCAACAATGAATGTAGAGGCCTTGTTTATGATTTTTTTAGCTGCTCACAACTTCAAAAATACATAAATGTGACACTGGGAGAAAGAAAACATTAAAAATGTGGCTTCGTGACATTACTTAAGATACTATTTATTGCTTTCTGGAGTTTTGGGTTGTTAATGTGCTTTAAAAATATTCAGTTACTCAAAGATGTCCAACAGATTTGTCCTTGGTGATTTGAAATGCCATGAATGATAACCTCACATGTAATAAACATTTCTTTTTCTAAGTTCAGCTGAAATATCTCATTGTAGGCAAGCCTGTTATTAGAGCTTCACTAATGACAA
>NW_006443138.1:19331557-19429677 GCF_000325575.1 Pteropus alecto | reverse complement strand
TAGACTTGGAGATTAGCACTCTTCTCCTTTGAATGCATTAGTCATTCACAAATAATGACATAAAAGCTTAGCAATGCTCTGTAAAGACAGCCTTTTATTATACTTTTCTAACAACCATTAATATCTATAACACTCAGTGGTTTTCTAATTTTCTTTTATAAAAGGATGAGCTATAATTACATGACAAAATGGCATGGGGTCCAAAACTATTACCAGTTTCATTTGTGAAGGTAAGAAAGGAAAAAAATAGAAAAAAATGAGGTATGCTACTATCACACACAAAAAACCTTTGATTAAAAAGTATAAAACAACTTTTTTGGGGAGCCAGGGGATTGAATTTATAAACATTAATTTCAACATAAAACATCATATCAAAAGAAGATTTATTTTTCCATCTAAATCTTTTATGGATTCTGTAAGAATTAAAAACTTTATATTTATGTTAGTTAAAATTTGTAAAGCTAATATAAGTAATAACAAAGTTTATATTTTCATAATATATTTGACAAAGTATTTTTCAAGCAAAACTATAGAATAAAAATTACTGGTTAATCAAATAAAATATCAATTTTTGGAATCACATTTGTGAATCATTTCAGCAAGAATATTAAGAAACAATGTGACATGAATATAAGTGAGAGGCTATCATAATTAAAAAAAAGGTCACAATTTTACATTATACAGAGTTATATATAAGATAACTAAGATTATTTTATCTATTATATTTTGCTTTCTCTCCTTGAATTTAAGAAAATGGAAAATACAAACATAGCATTTAAACTTTTTTGATTTCTTTTAAATATTTTATAGTGAAATAAAATAGAGTATAAAATCTTTTAGTTTGGAATATAATTTAGATTAAGTAACTAAATTACATATCACTAAATTCTCTACAGAATTAGATATTTTACATTGTTTTTGTTTTTTCCTAATCGAATACGTTTCTTCCAAAAGACCTTGGGCAATACCATTAATAAACTTCTTTCCCATTTTTTCCACTTAGGAAGTTTTAATTTTTTTTTTTTTTTTTTTACTTACTTGAATTAAACTAAATTAAATTTAAGAGGATTTATTAAAACTCAAACTTTGTTTTTCATTGTGAATTACAACTTCTTTTTGATTCTTTGCATAAAAGGATTTTGAATTTATTTACAAGGTGAGAAGGTAACAGGTAATTACGGAATAACTTGCATCATAATGTGCATAATAAGTCATTATAATAAGCACTGGCGATTCTATTAAAGTAAACCTGACTATACTTAGAGAATGTAAGAGCATATAAGGAAAAGAATTTGTTCATCTAGACTATAGCATTTTCCAGTTAAGAAAAAATTCTTCAAATGCTCTGTCATTTACAGCAATTTGTTCCCAAATACTTCCAAATGCTTAGAAGGTAATAATGTCTTCGTTTATAAACAAGGACACTAGAAGTTTAAGAAGTGACTTGATTTGATGGATAACAGACTACTATAATGCTCTGGTATCCCCAATCTCTCTGCTCTAAACGTTCTCAGATACAATTAAAGAGTATTCTAATCAAATAGAAATGAGTAAATCAGTCGATATGTACTTTCTAAGTACATATTATCTGCAATTTTTTTCAAATATATAATAATTGTAAGAGAGACTTTGGAGTGCATTTGTTCAGAATCTATTGGAGGTATAGTTTATGACTAGCAGAATTACACAGAGATGCTAAACCAGATTCATGTGCTTTCTGTAGGTTAACTGATTGAAATATGTGCATTTCCTTTACAGAGTGTAGAATAATTACTATAATATCTATAAGTTCATTTACAAATTTATTGTCTTATGCCAAACATATCCTATAGCCTAAAGGTTAAAATCAAATACCTATCATATTTTTAAAAACAGTGATTATTAGGAGTTTCATGGTTAAAAGCTATTTTCTGAGAGGTTAAAAAAATCATTTAAATAGTTGAGTACTTACAAATTCTTCTGGCTTTCCATTAACTATTAAAGAGGACATAATTATGATAACAAAACTGAAGAGCGTATAATTTTTACATGAAATGACTAGTCTGCCCCCTGCCACCCCCTTAGTTTCCTAGCTCATCGTGCACAATCATTCCTTTCCCTTTCAGACCTTTCTGGAAATTGTGATAACCAGCATAGCACTTCGAATTCTCAAAACCTTATGTTAATAAAATTTTATCCTCTCCTGAATTTTCATCAAACGCCATCACTGATAATTGCTCTATTCATTTATTTTTCCCCAGGGACAAGAGTTGCACTAACCATTGTCAGTTTAAGGCATGCCGTCATTTGTGCACGCAAAGCTTCTTTACTGTCACACATATACTGTCCTATCGGGCCTTACCCCAATTCTCTCTTGTCCTTCCCTTATAAAGGATCCATTTAAAGTTGGTATATATGTTCGATTTGTATAAATCTTGTAAATATTTGCCTTACTAAAGATACATAGTATTATATTATAATCTCACTATATTTGTATTCCATATTTTACCAGCCTTACTGAGAGATACAATTAACATACCATAAAATTCACCTATTCTCATCGTGCAATTCAATTAATCGTAGCCTACTTATACAGCTGTACAGTCATCACCACGGTATGATTTTAGAACATACTCATTAACTCTAAAAGAAATTATTCATCCATTTATTGTCACTTTCCATTTCCACCCCCAGCCATAGGCAACCACTAATCTGATTTCTGTTTCTCTATTTTTTTGTATTTGGGGGCATTTTATATAAATAAATCCTGTAATATGATTCTAAGGAACAATTTCGCTACATAGTATGTATGCATGTATTTTTATCATTTCCTTTACATATGGAAATCTAGGCTAACTTTAATCCAGCTCCCTGCTACCAAAAACAATGCTAGATAAATATCTCTTCAAGGGCCTAAGCTCAATCATCTCTGAATAACATACTGGAGGTTTCTTGGTCATGGGGTGTACATACATATAATTTAACTAAAGAGGACCAAATTTTCTATAAGTAAGCTATACCAATATGCATATTTGCCAGCAGTTTATGAAGCTAACTGGTTCCAAACCACCAAAATTGGGTAATATTGGATTTTTAAAAACATTTAATGCGTTGACCAGTATAATGCTATTATTGTTTTAATTTTCAGTTTTGTTATTGTTGAGCTAAATATCTCTTTGTAGCCTTATTAGCCATTCAGTTTTGCCCTTCAATGGATTTTATATTAATACTCTTCTTTCATTTAGCAATTGCATTTCCTGTCCTTAAATGCTATTTCATTTGTTTTATTTTGCAAAAAGATCTTGTATATTCTAATATTCATTCATGTTGTGTCAAATAGCTTCTCCCAACTTATTACTATCAATTTAGCCTATCATAACTTTGATTGAACATAAAGCATTGGTATTATATATTTCTATATTCCTTCTAAACAAAATTGTATAAACAGGGCTATGGAGCAAACTATTAACAAAGGTACTTTTTTCACACACTTTGAAAATTAATTGAACTTCAAATAGTCAACAGATAATTTCCTAAACAAACAATTATAGACAATAAATAGGTCACTCTGTTTCAAACTAAGAACATATGTAGACTCATTAAAAAAACTGAGTCTATCAAGGTAATTAAAAATGTGAACAGTGCCATATTCAGAGAAAAATATGTATTTTGACTAAATTTGACAACAATTTCGAATCCTTTTGAGAGTAGAAATAACATTTAACACTGTGGATTTTCATTTGTTTATTAGTTTTGAGTAAGTTTTTACAAATAGTGCAATTTTTAAAACATATTTCATTAGACTGAGAAAGAACTGGTGAAAGGAAGAGTTATTCTAGGATAAAAGTTCAATATGAAACTTTAGGCAAAAAATGTCCAAACGTTATTGAATTTTAGAATCAATTTATATTTATAAAAAGAAAGTTTATATTCTACTTAGCATGAAACTGCTTAATCCATCCTATTACTTATTATATTTCCTTCCAAATAAGGTAACTATTTCAGCTGTTCCAGCCAGTCAATCAGAAAGTATTTATTCAGTATTCATTGAATATATTGATACTAGTTTCAGGATAACGAGTTTTTTTTTTTTTAAACTTCAACATTACAATAAAAATTCATGAACCGTCATAGACTGGCAGTTCCTAAAATAACTTGGTATTGAAAACTGTCCAGAGAAAGATCAACTTCTTACAACCAAATGAAATTATAGAATAACTCTTTTTAATCATTTGTGCCACATACGGTTTTACTATCTTTAGTATTATCTTGATTTAAACATGTGCTAGTTTGATTCTTATAACTGAATTAAACAGGTCACAAAATACTTTATATTTGAAGAATACTATTAATGATAGCTACTATATTAATGTATCCAGAATTTAAGGTATATGATATAGAGCCCACATTGCTTATCTTTCAAATTAAATTGTTTCCTTAATAGTTGTATTGTACAGACAAAAAAATTGTTACATATATCACCTCTTTACTTTTCTACAACTGTCCTTAATTATCATTAAGGAAGTCAGAGTCTTGGAAGATAAACATCAAAATCTGACTAGTGACATGACACCAGTAAAAATTCACTAAAATATTTCAACATATTTTTTTCTGGAGAATATTAAAAGTGATTTCTATTGAAAAAATTTATAAATATCAAAAGAACAAATGCTAAATTTATTATAATTTTGAATTGTTTCAAAATGTTTTACTATTGATGAATACATGTGACATTATTATTCAGATTCTTTGCTTCAAGAAAAATATAATGGATCTAGAGAATGCCTAAATGTGTGTATATAAAATTATGAAAAAAAATCATATCAAGAACATCTAAAACAGGGACAGAAAGAAAAAGGTCAACTGCTTAGATGAGTAAAAAATAATTAGTATTTATTGATCTTCAAGCATTACATATAAATTATCAATTACCAGATCTAAGTATTCCATATACATTATCTTACTATTTTTCAGAAAACTAAAAGATGCATATTATATTATTACATTTTATGGAGGCTCAGAGAGAATTTATTCTTTGTCTATTACTAAAACAAAGCTACTTAGCTAGTAATTAGCCAATATCTGTGTGTTTTTAACACTCTGCTTTTTCCTCTATGCTCCTCTACCACCTAAAAAGAATGAATGATGAGATCTGGGAAACTGGAGTGAAATCACTACAGAACTCACAAAAAGTATAAATTATTTTTGAATAACCACAGTTTTAAAAGTTGCAGCAAAAGTGGTAAATAATATAATAATAGTAGTAGTAGTTGTAGTACAGGTAATAGTAATTATAGCAAAGATGTGATGGTTGTGGTGGTAATAGTAAGCATAATAATAGTAGTTAGGCAGTACTGATTGCATCAACATATATTCAAACTAAATAACATACAGTTTTAGTTCAGTGGTAAATTTAATTCAGATGGGAAATATACTGACTAGTTTCACTGGAGTTTTATTAATGTAAAATCAATATTATATCCAGATATTAATATAAATTTTAATTTTAAATAATCCATGTATAATTGTAATCTCAATTATGTTTTAAAAGAAACATAATTAAACATTACTTCTGCTAGAGTCTAAATTAATATGATGGTCTTATATTTACTCTCTTTATATATCAATTCCTATCAGCTTTCTTAATAAAAAAGAAGACAAACCTGGAGAATTTTCATATTTGGATATCATGTTCAAGTAAGCCATTTGTATGAAGTGAGGAATGCATTGACTTATATTTCTCATTTCCATAATATAGAGATATTATTTTTTTTATATAATTACTCTAAAAAAATTGGAGTTCTAAAATAAATCTTTGGATATAAAATATTGTTTTGTCCTTATAAAATTTTATCTGAATCATTTTATTTTATTTGGCCTAGAAATGATCATTCTCACAGTTCTTATACTTCATATTCAACATGGATTTCTGTAGTTTTTTGTTTGTTTAGTTATCGCCATCTTTAATATTTACTCACCAGAACATTGTCAAGGAAAGTCATATAGAAAACTAATGTTAAGTGTTTGACATTTTTGATGAAAAATATTCATTAAGAAAACACAAACATGGAAATCAGCCAACCCTTGGGCTGTAGAAATAAAATGCAATGATCTTTTTGCTTTAAAAAGATTATAATTTTGTCATTATGGGCAATAGATTAAAGTCACTAAATGACTTTAATTTAAATATAGGATATGTCACTGATTTTCATAATCCTTCAGCATTAATATCTCTTTTCTTTTAATAAAAGTACTCTAATTCCATAGTGCTTGACCCTTTTTCAATATAGCAAATATACTTTCAGTTCTACTAGTGGATTCTAACTGGCTTAAACTAATCAACACATCCCATCTAGTTTGATACAGGATTTGTCCAGAAACCCTCTGATGACCCACAGCATGCCGATGAAGCAATATCTATAGGAAATTACTGGACTCTAACTGGAGAGACACATCTCTCGCTTGATGGCGCGGCAATGTAGTTGTGAGGTCTAAAATTGCTGCATGCTATTTAACTGGAATTGCAGATGTCTCTGGTGACTCTGACAAGCAGTTCAAGTAGAGTTATGCTAACGAAATCTTGATCAGCAGAAAAGAAGGAGGAGAGAAATTTCAACTGCCTTCCACAAATATCTAACATTTAGGTTAACAAATATATAAGGTATATATATTTGGGATTGTCCTAGTTTAACAAATATATAAGGTACAAATATAGTGAATTTTAGCATCTTTTATGTTTCTTGGTCCATATTGCATTGGTAATAACCTCAGACAAATGTTAAATGTAGTGTTAAATGGGACATTTTTAGCTAGTTTCTGAAATTAAGGTGGATGCCTCTTCTGTTTTAATGTTTCTTAATACATTAGTTTTTATTTTGAGATTGATGTTCTTTATCCTATTAAGGAATAATTCTGATAGCTTATTGAGTCTTTATTGGTAATACTGAATTTAATCTTATCTAATGTCTTTCTAGGTTTCAAAATTCCCATTAGGTTTTTATCCTTTGATCATTTCTCTACCATGATAAATTATATTAATAGATTTCTTAATATTAAGCTTTTAACTCGTTTATTTGCTCAAGTGAACAAACTAAAGCCCTTGGCCTTGTGGAGCTTACAGTGTAATGGTGACGAAGACATTTAAGTAACAAATGTGTCAGGTGCTGACAATTGTTATGAAGAAAAAGGGCATAATAAGAGCAATATATAGAAAATAGTAGCTATTCTACACATGGTAACTAGAGATGTGAAAGAAGTGAAGGAGTAAAAAATGTGAATGTGTAGAGCAAGAACATTCAAGACAGAGAGAGAAGCCAATTCGAATATCCTAGAAAAAAAAGAATGGTTGTCTTAAAAATGAAACAACAATGACAGCCTGCTGAGCAAAAGAGAAGGAAAGGAGAAGAGGTCTAAGAAATAGAGTGAAGGAATGGTCCAGATCACATAGGTCCTTTTGGGTGGGCCATCAGAGGATTTTCACTTTCATTCTGAGATGAGGAACCACTGAACTAATGAATGACAATCTAATGTATATTTAGAATATTATTCTGAAAACTGTACAGGTTCTAGGCAGCAAGGGATGAAGCATGAGAACCAATTAATAAAAAAGTAATACACGTGAGATGGGAGTATCTTGGAATAGAGTGGCGACTAAGGAGTTGTGAGAAATGATCAGAATTCAGATGTGTTTTGCAAGTGGACCAGACATTACTTTTTGATAGATGTGAGATGTGAAAGAACTAGAAGAGTCAAAGATGATAACTGTTATTTTTGCATAAGCAATTGATAGTATAAAGATTAACCTACTAAGAAGAGAATAACTTGAAGAAAGAACAGATATTGGGAGAAAACTAAGAATTTAGTTAAAGACATTATTAGTCTAAGATGCCACTCAGAATTCTAAGAGGAGTTGTCAGTTAAAAAACATTTACTCATATGAAACAAAAATACTCCTGAAATAAATTCCACTTGCTCATTGCATATGATTCTCTTACTTTGTGCCTTATTTAATGTAGTAGTATTTAATTTAAAATTTCAATTTTTATATTCCTAAATGCAGATTATTATTTTATCAGTATTTTATTGATCCATATATTATTTTATTTCTGTTTGCCTTGTTCATTATTTAGGGTATACCAAGAACCTGTAACAAATACTGACCCAAATATATACTAGCCAAACATTACAAGAGGTTTTGGAGCTTAAGTGGGTATTGAAGTCAGTAGGGTGACTATGCTGCAGGCTTCGTTGAGTGGCCCAAGTTTCTTCTATCTTGTGTTTTGTACAAGTTATTATTTTGGTCTTTATCAAAATGCATGCAGATGAAGAAGGAAAAAGCAAATGGAGGAGGCCCGCAGATAGTTTTATGGTCCAGTCTAGAATTAGTACATATAATTTCCGCTGCCATTGCAATAGGTAGAACTCAATTACATGGCCACACTAATACCAAGATAGAATGAGAAAAATGGTTTATCATTTTAATGTTCAGAAGTAAAAGAAATCTTAGGACATTCTTGTGGTTTCCTTAGCAATAAAAATTCTTTAAAAAATTAATAGACTTTTGATCTACTTGCTTTTGATTAATTTAATATGTAATCAACCTCATTCAGTTTTTTTCATTCCTTTTTTATAATCCTTTACAAAATACAGCAGAGTCAACAACCTCTGGCTCATAGTTTAAAGAAAACATTGTGTTAATTTGGTCTTCTGTAGATTATTGAATTGACTTTTCATTCTTTCTTTTTGAGTACAGCTCCATAATTTTGATATATTTACCTTTGCCATTATTTTTAAGTAGTCTGCAATTGTAGCTTTGAGGTTCTCATTGACCTACATTATTTCAAATAGTAATATAGGCATATATACATATATATTTATATACATATATATATTTACAGTATTTGAAGTTTTGTTTTGATTGTTTAAAATTGTATATTATCCAGCTTTATTACAATGTCAGAAATTGCGATATGTCATTTCTACATTTGACTCGATATATTCAATTTTTGAAAATGTTTTGTGGCATCTGAAAAAAAATGTTTGTTCTTGGTATGTAGCATACCAAGTTTAATACAACCAGTAAGTAGCCTTTATTAATTAAAAAATGCAAATTATCTGTATGTATTCTATTTTAATCTGTCAAGGACTGATAAATTGTGAACTTGAGTTCTCCATTATGACTACTTTTGTTAAATTTTCTTTTAATAATATATGCTGTGCCTTACTGCTTTATCATTTATTATAACTTCCATGTGTTTTCTTTACTAAAATTGCAAGATATTTTGCTTTATTTACTTTTCTATAAATTATTCTTTTTTCTATATTAAATATTAATACTGAGTTACATAGAGATTTTTTAGAAGGATTGATTTAAATATGTTATTCAACTTTGTCTCTAATCAGTGTCTCTAGTTAAATTTTGCTTTGTGATTCAATCTGGAAATCTTTGTCTTTTCATGAGTAATTTTACCTAATTTCTGTATAATCATAATTAATAAATTTAATCTTCTGTCTTATTTAATACTTTCAATTTTTAGCTTTATTTTCTCATTCTTTTGTTTCTAATAATATACATTATTACATACATTATATACATTTATGTTCTTTATTACATACATTATATACATTTATGTTCTTTAATAAATGAATGAACAATATTTTTTTTCTTATTTCCAATAGAAATTTTCAAGCTCATAGTCAACTTCTTTTTTAATCTTCGTAGCTGTTATTCATCGCCTCTATTTCGGATTGTTATTATTTTTAATTTGTCATTACTTTTCTGTCTCCATGAAGTCTTTTCTATTTTAAGATTCTAGTTCATCACTTATACTTTGCTCTAAGTTTCTTAGAATACTGTCCTCTCCAACTAAGTTTTCCAAAGCAGTTAGATGTTTCTTAAAATGCCCTCCTGTTTTTTATAATTCTATTTCACAAAAAAGTAATCTATTTTCCTTCCACAGATTAGTCCTTTTGTTTTTATATACCTTATAATTTTTCCCTGTTTACTTATCTTTTTCTGTCGTTTATCCTTTTCCTCGTTTACTAAGTAATCTAATGTATTAATATGTTCTGTAATACAGTATATGGGTTAAGAAAGGAAAAGTGAGAATGGTTACTTTATTTGAACCTCAATAATGCAGAGACGCAGCATTGTGAACCTCAATAATGCAGAGACGCAGGATGAATGAGACCTAAAGGAACCGTAAACAGGGAGCTTTTGCTTTTTGCTATAAAATTATTCTCTGGGTAACGAGTGGTAACCTAGTACTACCTCAGGCAAATGCTCTTTATTCTTTGATAGGTGCAATTGTCTAGGTCTAATGTATGTAGGAATAATCTTGCTTGATATGATTTTCAATATCTAATGTGTGTTCTAGAGGTGCTGGTGAGATTCAAATTTGCCATCCAACACACAACATGCATAACACACATCAAGAACACTGTCACACCAGCTTTCATCCTTCCAAGTAAGGTAGAGTTAGAGTCAGAATTTGCTCCACTTTACTAATAACAATTGGCATATACAACCAGGGAGTTGTGGGTTAAGTGCATTTGTCATTCTACTCTCATCTACATTCTCTTCTGTAAAAATTGCTTCAAGTATATAGAATATAGATATTACCTTTTTCCCCAGTTTTTAGAGCTAATACATTTTTGTCCCAGAAACTAAAAGAGAATAGGAATGGTACCAAAGAGATGCCGCCATTGCCAAAGAAATTTGTTTCAGCGTATGTCTTTTCTGTGTCTGGTCATGATGCTGTACTAAGGAGAATACACCAGATTTGCTCTATGGCCCTGTCTCTATGCCAGGTGGAAATTCCAACCCAGGGCCAGAAGCAATCTCTTCCAGCTTTCTGAATAGCATATCTGTAAGACCACAGAGGCTACTATTTTCAAAAGGTAATGAACAACGTCATATACAGCCCAAATCTTATGAGCCACTTCTCCTGCTGGCTGTTAGCACTCCCCCTAAAAATTAGGATTGTTTGTGAGTGTTGCCAAAATAAGATTTGTTCTTGAGATGGAAAATTATTTTTTCATGAGATGGAAAATTATTTTTTAAAATTCCTTATACTTCATATTTGTTTCATTATTTTTACTTCTATAAAAAGTTTCTCAAAATTTCTAGAATGTAAATATATTTTTATTAATTTACAATGCTCTTACAGCTTTTCCATTATCCTGCATTTTCTTCATTTTTTCTGCACTTAGCACAACATTTGACATTAAGTAGTGAAAATACTAGTAAATAATTCTATTAATATTTTTATATTTTATGATTAAAGTGTACATTATAGACTAATGAAATGTAGAGAATGCAAATCTTTTTTTGAGAGCAGCAGATGTTTATGAGACTAAAGGCAGTACAGTGAGATCGCCTATAATTCAGAGGTTATATTTTTAAACCCACTTATAATTTCATAGTGTGTATTGTCAAAATTGTTTTTGAAAACATCTTCAAATCACTGTCATATGACTAAGACCTGAATAAAGGCTTACACTCGATTTCTTTTGGCTAATTTTACTGTAGCTCTGGACTTTATATCTGTGGGGTTGTAGTTAACAAGTTTTGGGATTGTTTGAAGTAGAATTTAAGGGTAATGATGAGACTTTTCTTTCACTTTACCGAAGCTCATCATTAAATTAAATAAGTACAATGCACATATAAAAGAACTTTCTAGTGATTTTGTAATAGACTATCATTCCTCTGCATTTTTTAACACAAACTGATTGGAGTATTTAAAAAATTTAACAAGATAAGAAAGATAAGATAATTTAAAGAAGAATTAAAATGAGGGCACATACTTTGTCTTTGTTCAGCACATATAACTGAGCCTAACATAGAGTAGATGTTGTCATTAAATATTTGCAAAATGAATGTCACAATATTGGCTTCCATAGATATAAGCAATAGCAGTGGAAACTTACTGGATACCAATGTATTTGAATGCAGCTATCAAGTAATTATGAGTTTCACTTTCTTTTGTAATTAGCTTGAAATTTGTAAAAGAAAAATATATTTTACAATACAACTTTCAATGCTGTATTGTGTCTGAATATTACCTTCTGCTGCTTTTATCTGCAAGTTTCACAGATAGTCACCATGATTCTACCTTGACAAAGGGATTACATAAAACAAAATCTAGTCAAAATTATTGTTTCATTTCTTTTTTTTTTAATATTTCACTACTTTTTAAAAACTTATTGGAGGCAACATTGGTTAATTAAATTATATAGATTTCAGGTGTACAATTCAATATGTCATATATATATTGCATTGTGTGTTCACCACCAACTGTTAAATTTCCTTCTGTCACCATATATGAAGAGGGGGATGTAGACAGGTTTTCTCACTATTGAATATTACCAAAACTTAATTATACAGAGCAATGTTTAGAGGATGCTAAGGAAAATATATACTTGAATATATATTATCATGTGAGAAATGTTGTTATTAAAGATTGACTCTTTTTCACTATTGAATTACCTGTATCCCAATCAAGATTGACTTATTAGTTGACTTACTTTTTTAGTAATTGTACACGTATAACTGTTTTACTGCTACAATTACGACGAAGATAATTATTTCCAAATAATACTATCATTTTGTGTAAATTTACACACACAAAGACACGCACACTAAAAAAACCTTCAACTATTTTCATTTATTCCTGTTTGTGTTTTTTTATTATTCTTTTACACACTTTATAGCATCTCCTAGCAGATTAATTGAAAGTTTAATAGAACCATTTCCACCTGACAGATCATCTTGTAGTGTTTACTTTTCTGTAGTATAATGTTTACTTTCTAAATTTATATAATTAACATAAATGAAATGCTTATATACTAGAGAGGTTATAGATTAATTACTTATTTAGTTGGTGTAACTCAGATAAGATGAAAAGTGCCATATAAATTTTAAACACTTCAGTTATAATAACTTCTTGCATAGCTGTGATTGGGAAAAAAAAGAAAAAAGATATAAGGAAAATATGAAGTTGTCACATAAAAATATAAAAAATAGAAGAAAATAATCACAAAACTTTATTAAATTTATCTCAAGAAGTTGAAAGAAATAAATAACAAAAAAGTGATCATGTTTCTATAGTATCTGATTAAATTTCTAAATTTTTCTTTATTCTACATGAAAAAAACAGAAAAAAAATCTATTTTTTCTAATAAAAAGCATTTGTTTAAAAAAAATAAATGCACTTATTAAATCTTCATAAATTGAACTTATAAAATTGAGTTTCCAAAATATTACAACAATTATATTGCCTTTTGGGAAACATAGTATTGAGTTTCTAATAGCTCTGAGCAATGACATTGTACCTCAACATTTTCTAATTATAATAGCAACTTTAAAAATGTAGCTATTTTGCCAAAAATTTAATTATATCAGTAATTTCAATAAAATTGGCCAACAAAGAATTCAAAAAGAATACATTTGTATTAGTGTCTTTTATGCCTCAATGCATTATTCATTTGTTTTCATACAGGATATTTATAATAACAATTGTATAATATTATCAAAATTCATAATTTGTATAACCCTTAGGGAAAAATAGTTTCAAAGTTGTAGGCAGCTTCATTAAGTGGGATCAGTTGTTTATATGTACATAGGGAATTAAAATGTGACCCACTTTTAACAAATAACTTTTTTCTTGTCACAAATATGTAGTTTATTGTCCCTCACCTACTTTTTTCTGTAAAGCAAACATATATTTAATTGTAAGAGTGAGAGTGAGTCCCTTCAAGTAGAGGTTATATTCATTATGTGCCTGGTAAAACAAAAGCAAAACATTCTCAAAAACTTTTGTCTATTTGAATAATTTTGAGCAGTTTGAATCATTAGTTGCAGCCAAATAAAAATATTACCACTGTGTTATTCAAGTTGCATTGTTTTTTGACATTTTTCTAGAACCTAATTTTTTCTCACTGTAACACATCATTAAAGGAATTCTTAAAGAAAATAAGTTTGTAAATTCTTTCATAAGATGATTTAGAGTAAATCCTGTCCAAGGCATTTTAGTAATAGATGTTAATAAACACAATATAGCTAAAATCCTATTCTTTAGTAATTTTGCTCTGGAGACTATCTTTTCCTCTGAGTGCCTAAGCCCCATCTCTCACACTCATATAAGCATCACTGGTATAAAAAAAAATGTTTTTTTTTAGGGTCACTATTTTATTATGAAATTATTAGAATTTTAAATTTAATTTACTCTTTTAATTTTTTTATCTCATTTTGTCCATATCATTTAAAGAAATAAAAACTGTACAACTTAATATTTTTAATTATACAAATTAGCCCTTATTGGGTCCCATTGTTAATGCGATCTACTTATTTAATAATCACCATACTATTTTTGGATATGATAAGTCCAATTTTTATCACTGAAAATGGCTCACATGTTGAAATCATACACACTTTTTGACTACCAAATTACTGTTTAGAATCTGCAGAAAATATTAGGGAAACAGGTGAAATTATTCTTCCTAGAGGCATGTAACAGAATTATATTGCTTTCCAGTCATGTATTTTAGCAATTTTATCAAAACAAAGGGAACATATTTAATTTGATTTTATTTTTATGACCCGTGATGACTCATAATGATCTTTACTTATTTTCAAAGTTTATACAAACCATCCTTTAAATAATCTGTTATGGAAACTTACCTAACTTTAATATCACAAGTCCCTGTCCCATAAATGTCATATATCATTTTTTTAATGATTAAAAGGGTTAAGTGATGACATTCAGTATTAACAGTGGCTTGGTGAGAAGGCTAGATTTCGTAAGAAGAAGCCATGGCATTGGCCTTCCTGTCTCACACATCCTTTATGTCTACAGATAGCTAATCCTTTCATAGGCCTGTTGCAAAACACTGGGTTGTCAAGGAGCATGTTTGGCTGATATTTATAAGACTTTTTCATTTTGTCCACATACTTATTGAGCAAGTCTTCTGAGGTAGATTCTCTCTGACAATCGCTAACATAAGATACACTTGAAGATTCATATTTTTTGTGCCTACTCCAGTGTCTCCTTCTCAGATTTTCTCATCTATTATATCTAGTCTCCTTCCTTTCAGGATACCAAACAAGACACACCATTGGCAACTTCACAGAAATCATGTATATACAAACGTGACCCTTAGAGCTCCCAAAAGATCTAATTTTTTTCTTGTTTCAGTGCACAGCTATATTAGGAAATGGCACTGGATCCCTTTGAGAAATAATTGGGAAAATATTGACCACATATACTGGTGATAGATTTGTAGCCTTTTATTCAATCAGTACATTCTACTTATCTGAACATGTTAGATCTAGAAACTGATGAAGAATCGCAGCTTTCCACTTCAGTGGCTAAATTTGCTTTCTATTTGTCAATTTGTGATTTTTCCTAGTTACACAAGTCAAAATTACTCTAGACAGCTGTTCGTCTCTCTCACCACCAGGAACATTATGAACAACTAGCTATCATCACAATCCTTATGTTGAAGTCCTAACCCTTCTATATCTCAAATATGTCTGTATAGGACACATTGATTTGTGGAGATAGAATCTTTAAAGAGGTAAGTGAAAATGAGATTAGGGTGGACTCTAATGCAATATTACCAGTGTCCTTATTAGAAAAGAAGGTAAGACACAGACACACACACAGGGGAAGACTATGTGAAGACACAGAGAGAATACAGCCATTTATGAGCCAAGGAGAAAGACCTCAGAAAAAAATAGCCCTCTCAACATTTTAATCTTGGACTTCTAGTCTCCATTACTGTGAGAAAATAGGATTATGTTGCTTAAACCATGAAGTTTTTAGTACTTTGTTACAGCAGCCCCAGAAAACTAGTGCACTTTTCTTTATTAATATAGTATTATTTTAGTGTCAACCTATATGTCACTCCCTTAGAAAGTTCTTCTTTAAATACAATAGCCAATGTAGCCATATACCCTAGTCACTCATTTTCTCATTACCCTGTTGTTTTGATAACATGTATTAGTGTAAATTTTTTTTTAATGTTGTAAATGCATTTATTTTATGAATCGCTCTAAGATAATGATATCCTTAAGGGTAAGACTGGCTATCTTCTTCACTGTATATCCTATAAGATGATTGGTTCTCAGTAAATAATCATTGAATAAATGCCATGTTAGAAAATCATTGGTCTGTCCTTCTACTATATCATTTATCTTGTCTTCCCCACAGTAAACATCTTAAATTATTTTAATATTCCTTCTAATGTCATTCTATCCAGAAATCTTGGCATCTTGTTTACATTCTTTCTTCAAATACTTGATCATCACTGAGACTATTAGGGCTATTTTTTATAGTGACAAGATCAATTCACACTTCTTAGAGTTTTATTTACTTTTTATTAAACTGTTAATGTTCTTTACAATCAATTGAAACACTAGCATTTTATTTTAATGTTTGCTATTTTAAAAATATCTAAATGTAAGATATTAAGTTAAACTTAGTTCTATCTCATATTTGAAGTATCTGACTTAATTAACAATTCTTAAAATTTGCTACTTTCACTTACCCACTTCTGAATTATCTTATTCTTAATCTCGTTTTATGGCACCTCTTCCTTATCCATTAAATACAGACATCTCCAAGTTGCCATACTCAGTCAATATTCAAATTAACACTAAGAAGTGTTAATATTTTTATTTATACTATATTTTGGGGTAAATTCTTTAACTTCCTTGTCTTCAACTATCTTAGAAATTTGGCAGGTACATGCCAAATTTATATCTTAACATTTGATTGTCTTCTAGTATCCAGAAATTTTTACTAAAATATCACCTATTCCACAAATCTTTAAGACCGTTGCCATGGACATTTCTGATTTTTTCTGGTTGTATTATTTTCTCCATAACACAGGCAAGTAACAAACAGTAAAATGAATAAATTCTGTGAGGTTATCTTCTGAAGTGCACTCAAAGATGATTTATAATGTTTGGTTATTCTCAACTACCTTCATAAATCTCAGTAGCTTTCTTGTCATCAAACATCACAATATTTCTTTAGGGTAGATAATAAACTTTATGACTTCTACTAGTGTCTTTAAACTATGATAAGGAAAGGGAAGATAGAGGAGTGGTGGGAGGGTGAAAGAAGTAGAAAAGTGTTTTTTTAGTGTCAGTGAGATGGGGTTTCAGATCTCAGCTCTGTGAAATAACGGCACTTTGCCTGTTTCTATACTTCTAATACAGCATAAATAAAATAAACTGGCATAGTAATTACTATAATAATACAGATAAAATGCTTAAATCATGTAACATATTGTCTGAAAAAGTGATAAATGCTTAATACATGGTACTTGTTAAGACTTTTTTATTTAGAACAAAACCAATGAGGCCCATATTGTACAGGTCATTTGATATCTTTGCTCATTATAACTGAACTTTTCTCATAAACCTCATGTTGCATGCCATGATAACAAATGTCTGTATAAAAGTTTGCACATTTTCATTGTCATACTGTAGAACGTGGCCTCTCCACCCTGGCCACAATAAGAATTGACACCCATAAAATGACCTTTGATCTATGAGGTATCCCACAATCCAACACTGGTACTTTATACTGAATCATGATTACTGATCAAACCAGTCAAAAGCAAGAAATACCAAAAGAAAGAGAGGCTATATTAAAGGCCAGAGAAGGGGGAGGGATAGTAGAATTAATGTATTAGTAAAAAATAACTCATGAATTGATACCATAAAGAGAGTAGTAGTCATGATTAAGCAGAGTTCCCTAACAACAACAATAACAACAACAACAACAAGAACAACAACAACGAGTAGTTGTTAATCAGATGCAAAGGAAAAACAAACCCAGAAGCAGATAAGAATCTAACTCACAAGTTTAGCAAGCTCCTGGCATGTTTGAGAGTCAGCAGCATGCTTTGCACCACTAAAATGCCTGTTGTAATTTGAATGGTGGAGTGACATTTCTCATGAGACTCAGTCATGAATCTTCTGAGATTTTCATGTCTCTCTTACTTCCCTGGACATGTATTTTTAATCCATTATCTGAACTAACCCGGATGCATTTGTTTTTGGCAGTGTGAAAGGTCTCAATAAAAACAAGACAATTAGAAATAAACTAATAATGTTATTAGCTCCCTATTTTCTCCCAAATACCTCTGCTTTGCAATTATACATAAATTTTAAAAAAATACATTTAAAAAAAAAATCAACTAGTTTAGGCTTCTTAGTTTACTGAGGAGAGTTGCTTCTACCCCTGCTCACTCATTAGTTGAACACATATTATTTATCACTATACGATGCTCCTTAACGTATGCTTTGTTTCAAAAAGACCAATAACTCACAAATGCTATCTCATTCCTTTCTCACACAATTACTGTTTCCCCCCTATTTGAGGAGACTCATTTAATTCATGAATTACTTAACTACTAAAGCCCACAATCATCTATCTAAATTGTCAAACACATGTTGCCTTTATCATCTTTATGACCTAGCTTAATCCTTAATTAGTCTTTATTTCAAGCATATTCATTTGCTACAGTTAAATAGCATATAGCAGAAACTATATAATAAAAGCTATTTGTTTTATACTGTCTTCAGTGATTAAGACAGTAGAAGACATTAATAGTTGTTTAATAAATAACTTCAGGCTAACTAATTGATTTTAATCTTCCCCGCAAATGTGAATAAGGAAGAGGATAGCACTCTCTGTCATTGTTGATTTTTTGCAAGATGCTCATGACATTTTTCATCTTTTTCTATGGAGAAAGATGGGCTCTACAAGGGCATAAGTATGCCTATAACTTTAAATGTAACAACAAAAAATTCTGGAAGTTAGGAAGAAAAAGGAAAAATTGCATATACCATCTAGGGACTATTGAAATATCATCTACCCTCTCAAGGTGATAGAGATCTTAGCGAGAGAACTAAATTTGCCATAAAACTGAAGCTCACTTCACTATTATCCCTGATTATTCTATATACAAATAATACATAAAGTATATGCACTGTGTTCTTCATCTTTTCCATTGTATTTACATAATATTTATCTGTTTATATGCTTGGAAATGTGGATGACACACACACACACACACATATATATATGTATATATGTATATAAGAACATATGTATAGCTATACATATATACATATATATAATTGTGAAGTATATATACATGTGTATATATATTCAGTATTTTGTGTCAATGGCATTTTTCAGTAGTTATATTTTTCATTAATTGCATTACCGAAATGACTAGTTAATACACCTTCAGCCCCAGGTGGCTCTCTTTCCCATTCAGAAGTGATTACAGAAAGATTGAAAGATATTTTACATTCCATTTGTTGCTTAAGGTTGTCTTTTATTGAACTTGGTTAATGTAATATGCTTCTGTGATTTTAGGTTTTTAAAGTAAGTGCAGTCCCTTTGGAAGTGTTTGCACATAAGTGTGGGTGAAAAACATGTAGCCACTCTAGTTAAGCTTTCAAAAAATGCTTTAAGAAAATGTTTGAAATTGAGCCTTAGGTTATAGCTTTTCCTTAATGTGCACACATAACTCCCACTAATCTTAAAGGGAATTAAACACATGTATACAAGGAAGAGTAATCTTTAGTTCTTTTGTTTCAAAGATTTTCTAAAATCCTTTTTTTCTAAAATAATTAAATAGAAGACTGTTAGAAGTTTTGGTCATCTTTCTGGAAACCTAGAAATTAAATCTAACTTTATATAACTTGAAATGTAAAGAGACAAATTCTTGTTTCATAGTCTTATGTTACATATATAGATGTATTTTTTTGTCTTGCAAATACACAAAGAGAGTGAGATTTGACTTCATTCTCAGAGCACAAATAGCAGCCTTGCTATATAATTACAGAATCCTGACAACTCTTTGAAAAATTCTATAAAAATTTCTGTCCTCATTTTCTTCAGTCTTACTGCCCATTCATTTCTGTTAGTTTACTGATGGGTTTATAATTTTAAACCTGTATAATAAAATTTGTACAATGTAGAAACATTATTGCTTTTCATATATAAACAGAGAAAATCAGTCTTAATGCCATAAACTTTCTATGGTTTAAAAACAATAGTTACTTTGACATTTTTCATATTTATGTAATAAACTAGTATTTCTTAAAGCAAAGTGCCGTACTGCTTAAAGTTTAAAATAATTCACCTCGAAGACATGAAAATTAAGTATCTTTAGCATCTTTAAACCTTAAAGAGGATATGAACCAAGAAAAAGAACCTTAGTCTTACTGCTGAAAGCCTGCATATCTCAAATTCATAGTAGCCCAATATAATTATGACCTTTATCCTCAGCTGAGCCCTGTAATTCTATAAATGAAGGCTTGATTTCAAGGTGACATTAGACTTTTTAAATCTTCTGTAAGCACAGTTTATGTTATAAATATTACATACTTATAAAATACATACTTTTTAGATAAAAGTTTTGTTAAAACTAAGTAAATAGAGTATAGGTTTACGAATTATGTTCTAGAAAGTGTTATTTGTTGTAATTTCTCTTAATGTTTAGTGTCCTAAAAATAGAGTTAGCAAACTTTAAAAACTACTTAATATGTGTTTAGGAGACTGGATTTTCTCAATCAAATGTAGGTGTAATTAAAGCGTTAAAGTGACATCATATATTACGCTTTAGTTTTCTCTTTTAAAAAGAGATTTCCCAAAATTCTACCTTCAGAGTCTTTGCCAATTTCATTTTCAACAACTTGACTATATACATGTGGTATTTATTTTTTATTTAAGTGCATTTAGAATGCATATGCTGTGGTCATCTGACCTTCCTGCCTTCAAAATTCCTGAAATTATCACTGTTACTGAGCCTTTGCCTATGATTTTTCTTTTATCTGGAACACTCCATACTTCTTCATCTAGCTAACTCCTATTCATTCTCCAGTTTAATACTCCTGTGAAAGCCCCGTCTGTAGCCTAGGCTGGTTAGATCATCCTGTTAGGCCACCACTCAGCTCACCCTGTCACTTTTTCCAGTATTACTTAATATTATTGTAATTAATTAACCCTTTTGTGGTCATTTCTTTCTCATATGCATCTCCTACTAGCCTGAAAGCTGCATAATGAAAAAATTGTATATATTTTGCCCACTGCTTTTTTTTTCCAGTTATCGGCCACACATTAGATATGTAATAAATGCTTGGGGAAATAAAAGGATAAATGAGTATAATTTGCATTCTGCTTTGCTTTAGTTAAAATTATACCATAAATATTTTTTTCATATTTCTAAACAGTTTTCATTACTTTAAAATGGCTGAATAATAATAATGATGACAATAATACTGATGTATCATTATTTACTAAGCCAATCTACTTATAATAAATAATTCAGGTTAATTAAGTATTTAAGCTTATAGATAACAGTGATATACATATCTTCATATATATATTGCTTTTTTGTTCTGTTGATTATTTAAGAAAACTCCCCAGAAATAGTAGCTAGTATAACAATATGACATCTTTATATTGACACAAAATGTTTTGTGAAAAGATTGCATTCATTTACAATATAATATACTAGGATCTCTGTAAACTCAACACAAGTGGGTTAATTTTTTTGTTATAATTTTTCTATCTTGTTTTAAAAGACAAGATAGAAAACATAAACAAAAAAAATGGTGTCAGTGTCTAATGGCTAGTATTTTCTTTAACGATATTTGATAGGAAAAATACCTGACTAGTTTAAAGCTGCTAATTGATTAGCAGTGGTGTTCTCAGTCCCATGTTGTGGATTTGCAGACCCTACAGGCTCTTTGTTTCTCTTTAGAAGGCAGGCAACCCTGGACAATCATGTGTAATGCCAGGCTCTCCATTTGAGATGTGTAAGTGGCCACAGGGGGTTAAATTCTTTAAATTTTGCACACAGAGGAAAACTAAC
The DNA here is from genome assembly GCF_000325575.1 of Pteropus alecto. Taxonomy (NCBI): domain Eukaryota; kingdom Metazoa; phylum Chordata; class Mammalia; order Chiroptera; family Pteropodidae; genus Pteropus; species Pteropus alecto. Next base: position 19,407,792 of record NW_006443138.1, on the reverse strand, counting down.
ATCAGCTGATTACTGCTTCACTTTTGCCAAACTTTATATTTGGCTTGCTCCAGAATAAATTTATTGACTATCATAATAGCATTTCCTCAATTACATCCGAGAGAATTCCAAAATTCAAAGGTATATAAGACAATTTTAACGATGTATAGCATTTTAGACATTTAAAAGTAGTAGTTTCTCTATTAATAAATTTATTGGAAATCTCCTAGTATGCAATTTACAGTAATAACTTCATTAAGAAATCTGTCATCAACTTCAATTGGTTTTGCCAGGAGCCAGAAATGATGATCCATTGAATAAGAGCAATTTTAGGTAAAATTTGGGTAATTTAACAATATCAATAACAATTATAACTACTAAACCAGAAATATATGAGATATCATTCAACACTTTGTTTTCTTAGTAGAGAAGAAGAACTTAAAGAGGCTACAAAAGAAAAAAATTTATATTAACATCTTTTGTACCATCTGTTCTAAAAATATAAATACTAAAACCTAAGAGAATATATGTTATGTTCTGTTATGTCATATTTGGTTTACTCAGAATAACATAGGTAATTTATACTTGTTCTATACTGTTAAATGTATGCCAGCATTTCATCATTTCATCTGTATTATCATCTTGTTCCTTAAAATGAAAAAAAAAAAAAAGAAAGGAATGTTGTTCAGAGATTCTACTTTTTTATTTATTTATTTATTTATTCATTTATTTAGGCAAAGCAACCCTTGGTTGACCTCACAGATTGCAAGGACCTTGTCAGTTTACAATCCCTTATTTTTTATTTTTTACACCTGCAGCACCTGGTCTTTCTAGGTGGTCTACCATCCAAGTACTAACCAGGCTCAACCCCCAACCCTGCTTAGCCTCTGAGATCAGATGGAATCAGGCTTGTTCGAGGTGGCATGGCCGTAGACTGGAGATTCTACTTTAGAAAAGAACCTGAATGTGAATTTTTAAATTCCTATTATTTAATATGTCCCCCATTTATCAATGCTTATGATTTTTAAATACACTCAAAAAGAGAATTTTTAAAATACAAGGTTCATGTATTTAGAACTTTAAATTTGCAGTTAATATGAATATAGATCTAAATTATCAAGTCTTGTAAAATTCTCAATCCCGAACTACACTTATTTGCTAAAGTAAAATCTTTAAGTATAAAAGCATTTAAAAAAAAAAACATTTTGTTTGTTTTACCTAAGCAAAGCACCTATGCTTCAGGTTAAACTTTCACAAAAGTGAATCTTCAGGGCTTAGTAGACCTTACAGAAGAATGTTCATCTTTCGTGGTGACTCAGCCCATTGTCTGGAGTAGTCAAGGGCTGCTTCATTTCACAAAACCTCGAAAGAGTATTGACTTTCACTATGAAAAACAGTGATTATTCTAAATCTTTGAATGCAGAATCGAGCATTATTTTATTTAGGAAAAGATTTGTTACTTCTTCATGACCAGTGGAAGAAATTAAACTCAACAGCAGACATTGAAATGACAGTAAATTCTCCTGAGACAGCATCTCACATATTGAAATAAATAAATACATAACCAAAAATACTGTAGGAATAATTTGCGCAAAATTTTTAATCACTCAGAGGAAAAAATGTTTACTATTAGCACATTTAAAGCAAAAAAAAAAAAATGTTGTTTAAAAATGGAAAGAGCAAAGTAAAATGCAATATTAACAATATCAGTCAGAAATGATAAAACTAACCCTATGACTAACATCATCAGTTTTGTAAATCTGAGAAAATTATATATATACCACCCATGGAATTTAAAACCATTTGGAAAGCATACTATACATGATATGCGATATGGCATCATGCATACAATAAGTTCAAGATGTGTAGAGGAATGCATGCAGTTTGGGGAAAAAATTAAAGAGAATCTTTTCTGAAGAAAATGTTAGAGACCACAGCTATCATTTACCACTTAGTTTTAATATGAGAATTTTTTTTTTTGCTTATCATTCCCCAAGCCCACAGCAATGTAGGCACACAATAACTAATTATAAAATTAGTGACAAAAAAATATTCATAAACAAAATACACAAATTAATTATTTTAGTTGAACTGTTTCGGGCAAGATTCTTATGTTGAAAGAATAGGCTACCATATTTTACTTTATCTACCAATCAATCTCTTGATGCAGTAGTAGTATACTACTTTATATAATAAATATTTAACAAAGCTTATGTATTGAATTAAAAAATAATTCACTAAATGGAAGATAAAAACATGAGTTGTATGTGATTAACTGATTTTTCTTTCTTTTCTTTGTCTTGATAGAAAATAAAGTTAGGAAAAGTTAGGAATATCTCTTGCTGGTGTTTCTCATGATTATCTTCTTCTCCCCACTTCATAGCAGATGCCAGATGTTTCTTAATATATGGAATCAACCAATATGTTATTTGAAAAAGAAAATGTTACTCATATTGATTTATTGTTTTAATATATGTCTCACATTTCCAATGTGAGAAGTTGGAAAATCATACATATAATTCTTTTCATATAAGATCATAACTGAGTGTGATTTTTGTAAGCTTTTTGTTGTTGATTTGGTTTTGTTGTTAAAATTGCTTTTTTTAAAAGGCATTCTCTGCTATTCAATAAGACACTGCCGGAGTTTATAAAGTTAAATCTTATTGGAGGAAGAAAAAAGATTCCCTAAATCCAAAATGTCATTTATCAAATCCATAAAACAATCTAGATCAATCACTGAATACTTGGGAAAACACAGATACTAGAAATAAAATTATTCAGTCAGTATAAATTCACCATCCGCCAAGTTTGATGTGATTTAACCATTCGACTTAATATAATTTATTCAGTACAGCACATTTTATTTGCATTTACATAGGATATTTTCATGATAAGGAAAGTAAATTAAAATAACATGTCAAGACCTTGGTAATCAGATCCATCTCTGTTGTTCTACTTCTCTCGGTGGTATATTAATAGCAATGTTGGATCAGGTGAAGGGATTTATCACTGTCTAACTCTGAATTCTGTTAGAACTAATGTTCATTAAGTCTAGATCAACCCAGAATTATTTAATATCTGTAAGAAATGTCAAGTCGTCTAAGTAATTTTGAATTTAACACATTATCTGAGTGTTTGGTAACCAAGTTCATATTTATAAAACAAAAAAAAAAATCTGTAGATTATTTTAGTTTAGAAACATACTTCAATTTTATATGAATTCCCATTCAACCAACGCTATGACTTATTTAAATTTTCTATAATATACAATTTAATATGTTAAAAGGGTAAACATGAATATCAAAATATCTAAGTATAAGAGTATTAGAAAACTAAATGCTGGAAGTTCGAAAATTGACAACAAAAGTTACTTTTATCATTTAGCTTTGATATCTTTTATTTCTTTTAATCCATCTTCTTCTCTCCAGAAATCAACTTACTTGAGACTTTTAGGAATATAGTATTAAAAATTAGTAAACTTTTCCTTCAAAGTATATTCTATCCCAACTTCAAACTTTGGATTAGTGACTCCTGCATTGTTCAGTTTAAGTTGATAAAAAATACTGTCCAAATAAAAGAAATTCAGACCTCTGCACTTAGGATCTCCCTATATATCTGTTTACTGTTAGAGATCTTTTGAAATTATCTCCAATAATTATGCAAAATTAGAATTCACATTGAAAAAAATAATTTAAACATATAATTTTTCAATAATTTTTTTTTTTTAAATAGTTACCATAGGTTGGCATAAGTAAGTTGTGGAGGTGCAAAGATGAATGAAAGATGAGTAACAAGAATCTTGTACAGGAAGATCTCTGGAACAGGAGTTGTAGCTATCCACTATTACATTCTATCCACTTGGCCTCATCCATAATTTCTGAAAATATGGTCACCAGCAGTCCTCAGACTCACATTTACCATGTTTGCCACCAGGAGAGGATGATACCAGAACGTCCTAAACTAAGGGAGAAAGAAGAAGCTAAAAAAAGTATTCTGTTTCTCTTAGCTTTTGTCAGGTTTGCATCCCAACTAATCAACTATATAGTTATGGGTGAAGAAGAGAAGGACATTATGATTGGCACAGCCTGGGTCAAGTGTTCCCTCCCTGACCCATCTTTGGTCTATAAGAAGATGGCAGCTCACTCTCAAAATGCAAGATGCAAAAGGATGTTACTTTAGACAGACAAACCAACCAATCAACCAAACAAACAAAGAATCTATATTAATTTCCTGGGACGGCTATAGCAAATGACTACAAACTAGGTGGCTTAAAACAACAGAAACTTATTCTCTCACAGTTCTAGAGGGCAGAAGTCCAAAGTCAAGGAGCCAAGAAGGTAACATTCCTTGCAGAAACTCCAGGAGAGAATCTTTTCTTTGCTTCTTCCAGCTTCTGGTAGCTATTGGAATTCCTTGACTATGACTGTGTTACTTCATTCTCTGAATCTGTGATCATATTACTTTTTCCTCTTTGTGTGTTGTGCTCTTTCTCTGTGTGTCTCAAAACTCATTAAGCCTCTCTCTTATAAGGATGCATGTGATTGCATTTAGGGCCCACCTGATAATCCAGTATAAGCTCCCCATCTCAAGATCCTTAATTTAATCACATCTTTTGCCACATAAGTTAATATTTCCAGGTTCCAGAAATTAAAATATGGACATCTCTTTGGGTCTACCATTCAATGCATTACAAATTCACCCTCTTAGATGACATATGTTATCCAGGTTAGTCAAGATGCCAACTATAACTTGTATACCCCCCATCAGAATATAGAGCCAGTGTAGAAATTAGCCACTTCTTCAAAGTGTTAAAATATTCTTATAACGCAGTTCTTCTCCTAAATATTAAAATAGGTTATATTAAGAATTTAAAAATTGGTATATATTTCTTTTTACCAACATTAGATTAATTTTAATTTAGAGATTTGCCTGTGTTAGGCAGAATAAGCAAATGCAAAAATCTTATACAGCCTGGGTCAAGTGTTCTTTTTCTATTGTATATTGTAGAAAAAATACTAAGTATTATTAAATTTAAAGTCCTAATCTTAACAAAATAAACGATAAATTTATAAAAATTGTAATGAAGATTTCAAAGTGAAAAAAATACCGTTTGCTTTACAATAGATGGTTATTGGGTAAGACTACTAAGAATAACTACTAGAATGACATATCTCACTTCCTTCTTCATTGTGGAGACTTTATATTTTGGGGGGGTTGTTAGATGATATTGTTTAGAAATTTCTGTTCACAGCTATTAAACTATTTGTCAAATAGTTCTTAGCTAAATAGAACTTAAAGCAACCAGGGAAATTGCTAATGCCACATTTGCTGCATATTTTTGTCTCTTTCATCTTCCTTAAACTTTAAACAAGGTTTAATTTGTTGTTACAACAGAAAAGTACAGTCCATTCCAATTCTGCATCAATAAGCATGGTCCTTTATTTAACCTGAACTTTAATATTCAAATTTACATCAGTATTTGTCTCCTTTCTCACCAAATTGCTTTTATTCCAATAAAGTGTGATAATTAATTTTTATAAATGAGATATAAAAGGCATTAACTGTTATAATTCTTTTATTTCTTTTCTCTATCATTTTATGATTAATTAGGCTGCTTGACAGCACATATTTTGAGTTACAAACATTATTTTTTCCAAAGATAAATTTTCATCAGGAAAAGATTTTTGGAAAGGCGTTGTTTGATATATGAAATTCAGGTAATAACTTGGGAATTCAAAACATTGATTCCATTAAATTTAGCCACAGAAGACACACTTTTAATGTATGCAAACACATTTTCATTATATTTATAGTAAGTTGGTAGAGTAATAGAAGTCCATTTATTTTTCTAAAATTTAGACTAAATCACCCCTTTTTCACACCAGTACCATGCCAAACTAAATGCAGCTTTTTCTGTACTGCAATTGTGGCCACCTAAATCAATGGTTTTGAAGAACCCACTGTGGTTTACCCTGACTGGAACAATCAAAGTGATACTATGTGTCTCAAAGGAGAGCTATGAATAATTAGCTATCTCTAAGTTTAGAAAACTTTAAAACATAATTTTACACTGGAAATTATGATTTTTTTTTATTTTCGAAACCATTTTCTATCTCTTTACTTTTGCTATGTCAATTCATCCAAATAGAAAGACCTCCTGCTCTCCACTGTTGTATTTCAAGTATAGTTCAGATTTTGCTTACAATACTCTTATTCTCTATGGGAGGAAATGCTTTTTGAGCTCCACCAGAAGTCATCCTCTGTGTAACAGTATAAAAGTAGATCATCTATGTTTATATATACATATATATTTTTAATCGATGTTCTAAATTATTATTTAAGCCCTTGTTTATTAACTTTCCAAAGTCCAATCCCATTAACTAAAGTCTAAACATCTTGAAGGTAGCAACCATGTCTTACAAAGTAATAAATGTTGCAGATACTCAGTATTTATTTTAACGAATTGCTGTAAGAAACAAACAGGTGGCTTAGTAAAGAATAAAAATGAATATAAAATATATTTCTATTTCACAGTTGACAAGTGAATGGAAAAAAAATAACAATATCCACAATACACTTCTCTATTAGTAGTTGTCTTTGCTTTAACAAAAATAACAACTTAATTTTAATTCAGTAGTTTGCAGTTTGATGTAAAACTTTGGGGACCATCTCAAAATTTTGTATGCCAAAAGTACATAGTTTATATTTCCACCCCCTCTGCTCCATTGACAGTCAACTATTCTGCTAGCCCTGTCATTAATATTTAAGTCAGAAAAAGAAAATATAGAAAATTTTCAAAAATTTTATTTGACCAAGTTTTTCTGAAAAGGATTAATTTGTTTTTTATCTTGCTTGGAATTGGAGCTGGAGATAAAAAAAAAAAATCTAATTGTAAGGAAAATTTAAGTTTATGTACATTAAAATTTATCAATTATAATACATTCCACACAAGGAATAGTAGAGATCAATGTTGTGACATTATATTTTAAAAATTACAAAAGTTATAGGTGATCTCAACATGAGAATGGGTGGCAGGTTTTAGGGAGCAGCAGCGAACAGGTTGCCAGGGAGGTTTTTGTCTTCTTTGGAAATTGTTTATAGAGATAATTAACCTTGAACATTTGTGAAAAATCTATTTTAAATTTTTATGTTTAATAATTTAATGGCAACTCTCAGAAATATAAAATTGTTTGTATAAATTCTAAATTATCAAGTAAAAGAAACTGTTACCTCAAAATTCTCAATCTATCCAACAAAATTAGTAGAAAAAGCAAAGATGAGCAAGTAAATGATAGAAAATAATATGATCCAGCATTACCATAATAGTAATAAATGTAAATATGGACAAATTCTCAAGTAAGAAATCTCACATTATGAATTTTTTTAATTTTAGTTTTCACTATTTTATAGAAAAATAAATGTAATAAAGTAACCTAAAATTAAAAAATAAAGGGGAAAAAATAATAAATTCAGGTAGAATAAAAGGTAAAATACAAGAAGCTATAGTAGTATAGAGTTTTTTTTGTACCTAAGAGTGTCGCTTCAAAATTTAGAGAGCAAGCAGTAATAGAAATGAAAGGAGAAACTGATAAATTATAAACCCTGTTTAATAGAAAAACGTGACATATTTATAAATTAGCAGAGCAAGAAGACAAAATATAAAAAAATAGAAAATGTACGTTTTTAAATATATCATGAAATATTCACAAAAATTGACCATTTATCAGGCCACAATATAATTTCCACATATCTTGAGGTGCAGAAACCATACCTTTCATATTTTCTGGCAAAAACTCAATTTAAAAAAATTGATGGTATAAAAAAATAATGAAAAAATTATACACTAAAACGTTCAAAGGAAAAATCTCTTCTAAATAAAATTTTAGTTTGAATAGGAGAATGGAAAAAGCAAAATAACAAACTCTTTAAAATGAATGATGAAAATCTTCAGCAAAAAGACCCATGGGATTCAGCCAAACCATAAAATAGTTAAGAATGTCTCAAAAGAAAGATGTAAGTCCTAGATGAAAAAAAAATAAATTAAATTTAAAATGTTGATCTTTATTGACAGACATTAAAAGATCTTAAAATGGTGTGGCATCTCTTTCTTCTGAAACTTTCTTGGCAAATTGTATAAATTTTCTCTAAGTACATACTATGAAATGTGTTTATACTATATAGCTAATAAAGATATTGGTGTAGATATAGAAAAAATTTGATTATAGAATTCAAACATAAACCTTCATATAAAGTACGATATAATTTATTAAAAAGATGTAGAATTTCAATAAATACTAAACTATTTTGTAAATGATTTTAAGTGAAAAGAAAAGTTTTCTGTCACTGAATACAATATTTTAGCACTTGAGTTTTCATGTCATAGTTATGCTTTTTTAAAAAATAAAAAGACAAGTAATTTACAGAAAATTTCTATTTACTTGGAAAAATAAAATTAGTCTCCTAGTATATACATATATATAATTCATACAAATATGTGTAACATTATTTCTAGCAATGCAAGCATAAATGAAATATACAGTTAAAAACAGAAAAAAATTATAGAAATATGTATATGTGCATGTATGTGTGTGTAAATTTATGTATATACAATTTTTATTTTATAAGATCTATGTTTGCATATGTTCACAGTTGTTAAGGATAAGTATTAGAGGGATTATCTATAGAGAAATTAGTGATTAAGAGCAGGAAGTGAAGGAGGATTGAGAATTTTATATGTGACCTAAAACTCTGCTAGAAACAGTGGGATTACAAAAAGCATCTAATATATAGTCTCTGCCTTCTGGCTTTTCACACAATATGATAGCAAGGCAAACCTAAATAAAACAATGCACGAAAAGGAGAGAATATATGAATGTGCCAAAACCTATCCCATTGACACTCCATCACACATGCCTCGATGGTTCCGACTTAATGTAAACTTCCAGCTAGTTGCATCAAAACTTTTCTCATAACCCGTTGTCAAATTATTTGAGACAATTTCACAAATGTTAGCAAGAAAGAAACAAAATAATAAATTACTTTGAAAATAAAACACCATGATTTCATGTCCCAGTATTAAAATTTAGAAAAGAAAATAAAAATAAAAGGGCCATGTAAAAGGGGAATGAAGGAATAGAGTGAAAAGTCATTTTTACTTTTTCATAAGAATATTTTCATCCCTTAGTAGATATTGTAAATTACAGTTTACATAGTACATATAATATGACTTATGCTCATGAAATGCTTCTTCTAGGAAATGGTTTTCTAAATGCAGTCATTTTTAAAGTGTAGAAAAAGAGCTTATTAACTGATACTAAATGTAGTTCAAACAGGTGTTTCTTCCATTAGTATGTCTCAAATGACAGGTTACTGCCCTCTATTTTACTAAAATTCTAATTAGAATTAGCTTGGAAATGAAATATCAGCAGGTTGAAAAGCAGAAATAGTTTTTCAGGGGAAGATGAAGTAATGACATATAGTACAAGCAGTTCAAAGTAGAGAATATTTCTTACTAAATAGGTACCTGGGTTTTCATTCATTATAGAAACTAGTTTGAATAAAACTCATGAAATTACTCTTAAGAAAAATAATAGCTAATTTTACTTATTTATTTATAAACTAATTTATTTTTCAATTATAGTTGACATGATATATTATATTAGTTTCAGGTGTCCACATAGTGATTAGGAATTTTTATGACTTATGAAGTGATTGCCTCTATAAGTTTAGTCCCATCTGACACTTTACATAGTTATTACAATATGATTGACTATATTCTCTATACTATACTTTACATCCCTATGACTATATTTATATATGGCAATTTGTATTTCTTAATCCATTTACCATTTTCATCTTTCCTCCACAAACCTCTTCCCATATGTTCTCTATTTCTATGAGGCCATTTCTGTTTTGTTTGTTCATTTGTTTATTTATATCTATTTTAGATTCTACATAAGAGTGAAATTATATGGTATTTGTATTTCTCTGTCTGACTTATTTCACTTAGCTTAATCCCCTCTAGATCCATCCATGCTGTCACAAGTGACAAGATTCCATTTTTTTTTTGATGATTGAGTAATATTTTTATATGCATGTAGCACATCCTCTTTATCCAATTGGTAGACACTTAGGTTCCTTCCATATCTCTGCTATTGTAAATAATGCCACAGTGAACATAGAGGTGCACATAACTTTTCAAATTTTAGTGTTTTAGATTCTTCAGATAAATACCCAGAAGTGGGATTGCTGGGTCATACGGTAGTTCTATTTTTAATTTTTTGAGGAACCCCCATACTGTTTTCCATAGTGGCTGCACCAATTTACAATTCTACTAACAGTTCCTGAGGGTTCCCTTTTCTACACATTCTCGCCCACATTTGTTGTTTATTGATTTAGTAACGATAGTCATTCTGAAGTTGTGAGGTGATATCTCATTGTCATTTTAATTTGCATTGCCCTGATGATTAGTGAAGTTGAGCAACTTTTTATATGTCTGTTGGCCATCTGTATGTCCTCTTTGGGGAAATGTCTATTCAGGTCTTCCACCCATTTTTTAATCAGATTGTTTTATTTCTGTTTTAGTTTCTGTTGTTGTTGTTGAACTGTAAGAGTTCTTTATATATATTTAGATATTAATCATGTATTGTATATATCATTTGCAAATATCTTTTTCCACTCAGTAGGTTGCCTTTTTTGATATCGATAATGATTTCTTTTGCAGTGCAAAAGATTTTCGTTTGATAGACTCTCTTTGTTTATTTTTGCTTTTGTTTCTTTGCCATAGGAGACATATCAAAAACCTATTACAAAGACCAATGTCAAAGAATAATAAGGTAATTTTAAATGAATTAAAAGTACTTGAACATATCCATCTAGCTTCTTTTCTTATTAAATACTAATATATCTGATCAATTAAATACAGAAACATAATGAAATATCTGGATCCATGGCAAATAAAGCATCAGAGATGTAGATTCTCTATTCCTATAATATATTCGGTATGTATTTCTATGGAAATATTAAAAAAACATTTACAAATGTAGTATCTTCATGTCACAACTATTTCTATTAAACAAACTAAAAATACGATAAAATTCTGTGCACTGTGGATTAAAAAGAGTAAGATGTAGTAGGGATGTAGATAGCAGTAAAAATACACATATTATGTTAGTATTATTACTGTAGCAATGATGTCAATTGTATTGTTATTCTAAAGTCAGGGTGAAGCTTTCTTCATAAATAAATGATGAATTCAAGCCAATTTATTTTTTATAAAACTTACATATGTCCTACTTCTCCTTACCTATGAATTTTATCTACGGCTATTTTAGTACAAACTTTAAATCAAGTATCTACATTAAAAACCGTAACACTATATATATCAAAAGACTGTGAGAATCAGGACTTATTTAGTGGCAAAACCATTTAGACTATGAAATTCTAAGATCAATACGTCAACTGAAGATAATATAATATTTGATTGGTTTATTTAGACAAGGCCTGGTACATGGATATATGATTCTGAAGGTTGGTATAAAATTAAAAATGTAACTGATGACGAACTAAGACAAATCCAAGATATTATAAAGACAAATAAAGATCCTGGGAGAGCAGAAAAAGCAGTGTTCTAGAAATATGATTGTGGGTATTGAGAACCAATCGTAAAGATATCATTTGGGATTTAAGCAGAAGAATCCACTCTATAGAGAAACTGAAGTAGTAGTATTCTATTTTAGTCTAATTTCTTATGATGTTTCCATAAAACTTCCACCAAATAAAAAGAGGGGGCAGGAGGAGGAGGAGAAGCCGGAGGAGGAGGAAACTAAAAGTACAATATTCATAAAAACATTAGTATAGTATATGCATAACATCTGGAACAAAATACAAACATTCCCAAATAATGAATTTGCTCATATATAACATTCTAAAAGTAGTTGTCAATAAAAAGAAATAGGTTTAAAGGATTAGAATAACACCTAAGACTTTGAAGCCAGGTATATTTTGTACATTATTATAAAAGAAAAAAAAAAGCATTCTGTGAAATCAAAAATAAGATGACGAAAATTTACCTAAATGTATATTTAGAATCACACCAGATCAAGAGATCCTAAATATCCCTGGGAGTACATACACAAAGGGCTAGGATTTCCCTCCAATCTCATTAAAGTAGAACATTTGTCCTTATGCTCTCAAGATTTCTGCTAGAACTCAAGCCATCATTTCATATTAAGAGAGCCTGTGTTAGCTATTAAGTCTCTTTAAAAATCTTTCCTTAAAAGTGCACCCCACAGCTTCCACTTATATCTCATCAGTCAAAACTTCAACGTGTGTCATTTCTATGAGTATGTAAATCTAGGAAACGTTTTGTTCTTAAATCTGAGATGATTTTCATTACCTCTTCAAACTGGAATTCTGAAACTAAGAAAAAAGGGGATAGTGGATACTGAGGAGGTAGCTAACATTTTCTTCTACCACAATTTTTGCTGAGTAAGTGCTGTGGTAGTGAGCGGGTCGCTCAGACTCCTCCTGCCTCTGTCTAGAGAAAGGATGTGTTCTCTAATCCTTTAATCTACAGATTAATGTGCTAGAAAACTTAAAGGGATTCAGAGGCAGTCAGCTATTTGAGCCTTTATAAGAACAAATCCCTGTCGTTCTTCACAGGAGCAAAGAGCATAATATTTTACCAAACAAACAACAAATGTCAAGGTCTCATACTCATGGGGGGCGGGAGTGGGGAGGACAGAAAGAAAGAGAGAATAAAAGAGACAAAATAAAGGAGAAAGACAGATAATTATAAAAAAATCATAGTCAAGAAAATGTAATTGTAAAATTCAGCAGAGCAGGCAGCTCTGTTACAATCCTATTTTTCGTTATAATAAAAAGAATTAAAAAATTGAAATACTTGCCAATGTTTAAGTGAATAGTTTAGTTTCAAATATATTATACACTTATTTCTAAAAAATAGAATTAAAAATATTTAGCAGCGTATAAGACATACATATCTGTATGTGTACATGTTCACATTTACGAATATTAGTATAACACATACTTGATATTTACAGAGATAGAACACAGTTATAGTTAAGCTTATTAACTTCCAACTGAGAAAAATTATGCTGCATACTAACTTTCCTTCCATCCAACTGAGAGCATTTGAAAATAATTTATGTGCTGATTTTCTCTGTCAATTCCTTGGGACAAAAACCATGGTATACTGACATAGTTCTTTTTGTTAGCCAATATTCAAGATTCTCCTACTTAGTGTAGTTTTACAACTTCATTTATTTTCCCATGATTAGATATATACATATGTATGTGTGTGTGTGTGTGTGTGTGTGTGTGTGTGTGTATATATATGAGATATTGCCTAATTAATTTGTTCTTTTGCCATCCACACGTTATTTAGTGTATGAACTTCCACATGCACCAACAGATTACCTGTTTTTCCCTTTCTCATTCCTTCCATTGAACACTTTTTTACACAACTTCTTTAAAGTAGGCACTACCTTATTCACCTTGCAATTAGAAGTTAATAAGTGTGTTAAACACAAATGAAATTTTACTATCTATGAGTTAAACGTAAAAGTAAAATGATAATTATGAGTATGCAAGAAATGTAAATTTCACAGTGTATTAAAGAATTACAAAAATATAAACAAGCAAATTCCCCTGAGGAATTTAAGAAGACTGAATTTAAAGAGGTGTGACATAGTATTCAGAAAGCATGAGTAGGTATTCCCCAGGGAAATAAGAGAAATTGCTAAGGATATTTCATGGAGAGAGAGAAACAAAAACACAAATTTAGAAATTCACAAAAGGCATTGTAACTTTGGAGAAGCCTGGAACTGGACTATTAATGTAGGATCATCACAAGTGATGAAACTAGAAGGGATTACTAGTGCTAAATTTGGAAGAGTTTTATATGTCTGTTTGGACTTTTATATTTTTGTAAGCAACAGAGTAGAATCAGAAATGTTAAAGAAAGAACTGAAAAAGAGAGAGTGAAGAGATCAAATGGAAAGTTACTAAAAAAGAATTTTAAAACCACTCTGCAATAACATTTCGTAATTCAGGTTGTCAGATAAAAGTTTGCTCTCTTGCTCTCTTGATGAGGTTGAGGATAAACAGATACTCTCAAACATTGTTGATGTGATTTTAGATTGGAAAAATCTGTAGGGAGGACAATTTGGCACTTTCTACCCAAATGCACCAGCAAATGTTCTTGGATCCAGCAATTCTACTCTAAAAATTTACTTGTTAGACATGTTTACAGAAATCATGTATGAAAGAATATTGGTCACAACATTATAATAATAAAAAAAATTATCCTACTTGTTTATCAATAGGTTATTGGTTAAATAAAATGTGGCACATACGTAAATAAAATTATATACATTAAAAAAAATGAAGAAACTCTTATGTAGAGTGATATAAACAATCTCCAGGATGCATTTAGTGAAAGAAAAATGGCACGAGAATGTGTAACCAGGACACTATCTGGTTAAAATAAAAGCAAAGACAGTAGGAAGACCAGGTGCTGTAAGCATAAAAATTTAAAAAATAAAGGATTATAAGCTGACAAATTCCTTGCAATCTGTGAGGTCAACCAAGTGTTGCCTCGCCTAAAATCAATCAATCAATCAATAATAAAAGCAACCAAAGAAAAAACGAGTATGTACTTATTTGCTACTATAAGCATGTAATAATTTTAGAGACAAGAGTACTTAAATCTCGAGAGAAATTGGGTAGTTAAGAGACAAGTAATGAAAGGAAATTTTTTCCCAACATACCATTTTGTAGTTTTGAATTATTTGAATGTACTCTCTACCAGCATATTTAAAGTTAGATTTAAATATAAATGTCACATTATTTCAGGTGATGAATATGGGAGTCTGTATGAAGTTAGTAGCAGTGGACTTCAAATAATATGTGATTTCGAGATAGGATTGAGTCCAGTTTGGGATATAGTGTAGAATACCTTAATAGAGTTAAAAATGTCCTACATAATATAAGATAGAGGATATGAATAACTAATATAGATAGAGATATAGAAATCATAAACATCTAGATGCTAATTGATGGAACATATAGATAGTGACACAGTGGAAGTGGGACAGGGGAAAGAACAAGATCTAGAACCTTCTACTAGCCAAAATAAAATGTCAGAGTATGGAGAGAAGTTTGTGAAATAAATTTTAAAAAGGTAATACAACAATTGGAGTATCAGAAGAGAGTAGTGCTCTGGAAATTGTGAGAGGAGTAAATTTAGGAGGTAAAGGTATTTAAGTGCATCCAAAGCTGCTAGAAATTTGTGCTCAATACAGTTTCTTAAATCAAGAATTATTCACACTATAAACTGTGCAGTGCCCCTTACTAGATATAATTCACACACCATAATCTCCTTGCTATTAAGAGCTCTGTGTAATTCATAGAACGTACCAACATGATTTCATATAATAAACTCCAAATAAATAATTAATGAAGGGTAATGAGCATTTTAAATAGATCTTTGTGTTTTCTATGCAGTGAACTCTAACAAATGCATTAGGGAGATACAGAAGACTGGATATTGAGAAGGTATTGTGCATTAGAAACTTCATGAGCCAGTCACAGAGGAAAGGGGATTATGGCAATATACCGTCAAAAGATTAAATAGAATGTTGAGTGAAAAGAGCAAGTGTTGCTTATGCAGAATCAAGAAAGCTAAAGGAAGACTTAAAAATATGGGAAATTTAGTTATACTATGACAGAGTGTAAAGAGTCAGTAAAAAGGGACATACTGATAAAATTTTAAAGAAGAGATTTAATGATAGGAAAAGTGAGGTTTTGAAGGAGCATACAAAAATGTTCAGGGTTAGCTTTAAAAGAAAAATATTTGCGTTTTGTCTGACATTATATGGTAGAAGAGAGCATGGATAGTCACAAGGTTCAATGAAGTTTAGAAGGAAATAGGAGGAATAGTTTCTTATGTTAAAGGAGCAATCATATGCCTCTTAGATGTGTTCCTGTCATAGTTTTTGGATGCCTACATACTACAGGCACTTAAGACTTAGTTACATTAAATATAATGATAACGAGAAGATAGGTCTAGAACCTTGAGAAAAATGGTTAAGATTAAGATGGAGAGTATCCTGGGAATTAAAAAAACATGATCTTGGGAAATTAAAACACATAAAATCTCTAGGCTTTGGTGTTAATGTAAATAAAAAGAATAAAGTAATAATAACTTATCTGCATCCTTCTTCCAGCTATTTCCAAACTGTATAGTATTATTAGATGTTGACAGTGGAGTGTGCAATAGTGTAACATTTACTTTTGCACATCAAAAGACAATTTTAAATCATTGCAGCCTATAATCATTGTTTTTTGTTTGTTTTTAATGTGAGCATGAGGTGGTTATATGGTTATTTGAGAGAATTATGATCTTCAGTAAAAAATCCAAAGATCCCTTTTCATTTGTGAAGTTATTTTCATCCTGTCATATATTAGAGAACATAGAGGACCAAGGATTATTGTAGGATGACAAAAACAAAACAAAACAAACTATACTTATATTTTGTCACAGAAGATGGAGTTAAAAATGAAAGAAAAGATAATTTCTAATTCTTCCTGTGATACTAGTGAGCATGACTTAGTGCCTTTGGGATTTTCTCTGGGGAGCTGTTATTAGATAAAGAGAAGGCCAGCTTCTCTCATAATGTCTTTGTATGTCTGGTGAATGCCAGAGGTAGGCACTTGCAGGTTATGTGAAATGTCTGTGGTAGCAAAGAGATTGATATACTTCAAGGATGCTCCATTGAGTAAAGAGATACAAGAAATATACCTTTTTGACAAGGAAAGTCACTTTATTTTCTGCAATTCTATACTTAAGTCACTTTTCAGTTGAATCACATTAAATAAGAGAGAAATTATAAAACTGTGAGTTTCAAGCTCTCTATTCTTTTGAGTTTGCTGTTTATTTTTTGCCCAAGCCTTTTTCAGCCATTTCAGGACAAGATCTACTAGTCTCTAGATACTGTAATTTATACACCTAAATTTCTACTGTCTGATTAACCATTTTATGCTCTGCTTTCTTTTGCATCTGACTAGTGATGTCAAAATGTGTTAATGCTTCATATAAAACAAAATATCCTAATGATTCTCATAGTAATGTTAATATTTGGAGCTGGTGGGGAAAATGGTTAATAACCCATCACTATATTCATGTTAAGAAATTTCTACAATTACACATAGAGGTTTTATGTTTCTGCCTCATTTACTCAATTCTTAGCAAGTAGTTGTTATTCAAGACTATTGCTTTGTTTTTTCCTTTGTACTAAATCTCCTTTTTAAAAGACATCAGAAGCAATATTCTTTCTTTTTCTGATAAAATATCTCTTTAAGCTCCAAGAATTAGAATAATCCCCAATATGGGCACTTCAACTTATTTTAAATTTTTTATTTTATTTTTGATATTTTTATTGTTTGCTTGTTTGGTTTGGCACTTTATGTTACATTTTATAGGAAAAAGGAAAGGGGAAGAATACATGTTTTACTTTTTAGATAGACCATTGCAATAAGTGAACAAATTAAATTGTTTTCCTGCTACTTTTTGTTCTCCAATGTCCAAATGTTAAACAATCATTTGTGGCTACTAGTATTTGAAAAATATACTTTAGGAAGACAGCCAATGCATATGCTAATTATTTCTTCTCCTGCCCATCTTTCTCAAAAAGTAAGATTAAGTTGATCTAACTAATGGACCTGGAAGAAGAGTCCAAACACATTTGTGGCTTTGGGTTTTTAGGAAAGACTCTGAATTATATTGTTTAAAAGTCTAGAAGAACAGCAAGAATTTAGCCTTGAAAGAAACTCTTTCCTCTGGAAGGAAAAAAAAAAAAGACTGATAATGGAATTTTCATCACGATATTGCAATCTATAAAAGAGTGAAGAATATTTACAGACAGTTGAGAAGTACTACAAAAGTAGAATCTACACTCAGCCAATATAGAATTTATATTTGTGGGCTATGAGTAAGCACAATATGACATTTATGAATTCAAGGTATATTACTCCAGAGTCTTCTCTGTGGTAACTACTTGAAAATCTGCTCCACTCGAGTGAAAATTAAATAAGGGAAAATATCTTAAAATGGAGGACATTGTGTATGAGATGATCAGTAAATATATTCAAAATTTCGTTTAATCCCAAGTACATGGTACTATTGTGCTTGTGGGCAGTAATATTTATAAAGATAAATAAAACCTTAGAAAACGATCAATCAGACAATATTTTTTCTAAGATAAAAAAGTAAACAATAATTTCATAGTACATTTTAAATATGGGATAAAATACATTATCAAAGGTATAAGAGCAAATATATTATTGATGAAAATAAGTGAGTTGAGTAATATCATATTCAATGCTAAAGACTTAGTTTTGAATAAATACAAACTCAGTAAAATTTGCTAAGGAGAAACATATCTAAAATGAAATGGCAAAAATGACTTAAAATTAAGTGATAAGCAAATATGTTGTAACTAATTTTAAATTAGATATAATATTTAAAGACAACAACTTAAACAGTGTAAAGATCGATGATTTTAATGGTAAATAGTGCAATCCACCAAGAGGATCAGCAGGGTAAGAAATGCATAAAACAAAATTTTGGAAATACACAAAAAAATCATTAAATCAATAAATATTTTCCTTAGAAAGAGAATTTTAAAAGCATTTTCCTGAGAATTGACAATCCAATGATGAGGTGGGGTTGGGGGGAAGACATCAAAGATTTTAATTATATAATTAAAGCTCATTTCAACATAGATATGTACACATGCCATCATATATGATTAATCCCGTACATAGTTTAAATCTGCAATTATACCTACATGTTATTGTGTTATGCATATGGAACATACAGAAGTTAGATACAAATAAAACTTAAATGTATTGAAAATATAGAGATGCTAGAGGATATTTCTTTGAATGAAAATACAATAAAACAAAAAAAAGCATTTCATAAAACTTTTAAAAATTTTTAATTGGGTACCAAAATGTATAATTTACTATTTGTTTAGTTTTTCCCTCTCTTTTCTTTGTAGAAAAGATGCCTAAACAGTTTCGTGTATGTTAGTACCAAATTTCTTTTAACACAATCAAAAGATTTTAGCAGAAATCGTCATTAAACATTAATGAAATGACTAAAATCTAAAGTTCCCTTCAATAAAATTAAGAATGAGACAAAGATACCCATGATAGCTACTAATCCATGAAGGGCTTCATCCTCATGACTTGATTATCCTCCAAAAGCCTCCACCTCCAAATATCATCACATTGGAGGTTAGGTTTCAACATATTAATTTTGAGGAAACATGAACTCCAGTCTATGATGAGTTAGAATGCAAAGAAAAATAAAATAAAAAACAAAAACAAAAAACCAGGAGAGTAAAATCAATAAAACATGTTAGAATTATTTTGCTATTGAAAGATTCAAATTAACTTTGCGTTTGTAACAACCTTTCCATTTTCTCCCACACCATTAATTTTTTATAATGAATGAACTCCCAAAAAAAGGTATTTTATGAAAGGATAAGAGTTTTAAATATATTTCATATCATTTGTAAAAGTGTTATGCTTATATTAAACTTTCCTTTTTGATAAATTTATACTAAATCTTATAATTTACCAGTTTTTTTCTCAGAGGATGTCTAAACTGTGTTTGATATGTGTTAATACTAAATCTCTTTTAAGAAAATTTCATATTTGACAGAAAGATATGCTCCAGAATGTCTCTGAAGAAATATATAAGACAAAGGAGTTGTTGCCTACCGATTCCTTTTTCAATATAAGCTTTTACCTTATCAAAGGAATCATCTCTCTGGGAAAATAAAGACACGCAGTAATGCCAAAATGAATAATCAAATTTTAGCGGTAAAAAGACTTTAGAGGTGGTTTAGTCCAAAGTCTACATTTTGCAAAAGAGGAAATTGAGGCCAACCTAATGTTATATGCCTAATTTAATGGCATTGCCAGAATTACACATATCATCTTCTGGTACTCAGTCTAGTGTTCTTTTTATTACACTGTTCTGTGATCCACTTTGTGACTCCTCTGAAAGAGAGTTCTCATAAAGCATCTATGCATGACTCACAGCATTTCTAGCAGAAATACTTTGCCTGCAGAAAAATGCCTGCCTTGGATTCTGCTACGAAGAACTCCCACTGGGCAAGGGGTCCCCAGGCAGTAAACTGCACAAAATGTAATAGACTATATAATGTCTCCATTCTCTAGTGACACATAGGCTTCAAATATAGACTCTTTTTAATGAACATTTTAAGCAAGCATCCCTAACCCCCTGTACCACATCCTATGAGACAGAACCCATAGCCCATCAAACTCAGTAATGTTATATTTAGTACAACAGGAGAAAGATGTTTCAAAATAGTTGGCCTTGTCTCAATAGAGCCCATTTTTTTCTTTTTCCTGTTAGAATCAGCATGATAACTCTGGCCCTTTCTGTAACTGAGCAATTGATCAAGGCTTCAAGGTAAAAGCCTCATTCACAGAAATAGTGAAAATGTCACTGAGATGTCACCTCCAGACTTCATTCAATCCCTATAACAAATATTCTTCATTCTGCATTGTTCTCTACTGTTATCAGTTGTGCTAGATGAACACTATTTCTTGAATATTACAGATAGCTGGATTCATGGTGAATTTGTAAATTTGTGTGGACAAAAAAAACCAACTATCAACATAAATGTAAAACCATAACAAGTAGCAGGTATGGAAAATTAAAATGAGGTTCCTAATTTCTGTCCAATGAATATTCATCTCTGGTTTAGGTCATAAACTCTCAGATTTAAATCATTTTGACTATGCTGCCTTCCCATCATTCCAAAAAGTCATCATGGCAACAAATCAATAAAAGAGAAAAACAATTTATTATTGTTTCTTAACATCTATAGGTTTCCAGAATGTGTTTTTGGAACATAATTCATCATCTAAGAAACTTTCAATTTTTAAAAAAATTATTTTTCACTATTACTGCTTTCTTACCCATAATAATTGCTAATGTTTCCTTTGACGTGGAGTATAAAACTATACTACAATACAACAAATACCCCCAATGTCGATATTCCCTTGAAGTACAAACAATGATTATTTCTATTCATGTCACTAAATATCACTTACTTTTAATTTTTTTCTTTATCTTAAGTTGAATGCCTAGAAAACATCTACACTACTTATAACCTTGATTTTCTATATAATTTATTTAAATAACAGATATTTCCATGTGACAGTATAAGCCTATTCTAAAAAATTAAGAACTTTAATATCATTAATCAAAATGTTATGGTAATAAAAAAATATAGTTGTGTTTTTAATTATACACACACTGGGAAGTTTTGGGGACAACATATTTATTTAAATATGTCCTTATCAGTTAATAAACCCCTCTTTTTTATCCATATCTATTAATTGTGAGTAGAATATTAGCTCTAAACCCACCATTATTATGGCTATAGACATGAAACTCTGGTTGCAATATCTTGATTCTGACTGAATTTATGGTACATTTGAAGCATGTGTGTGTGTGTGTGTTTGTGTACATTACAAGTTTTTATAACCAGATTGAACCATTAGAAAGATGTGGTAATCCTTTAAGCTCTTTCTGTAGCTGCTTTAATAACACTTCATATATTTCCAAATATTTTTTTTAAATTTTTTAAATTAATTAATTTATTTTTTTATGGTGACATTGGTTCATGAAGAAAGATTGACAATATTTTACATTTAAACCTTCATTTTTTTTGTGCAAAATAGACTTTATTTTTTAAATTATTTTTTAATTGAAGAAATGCTTTTAATTTTTTTCCCCCATCTATCCCCTTTCCCCCCTACTTTCTGGTAACCACTAGTCTATTGTCCATGTCCATGAGACTCTGTTTGTTTGTCCTGTTCATTTGTTGCTTGTAGGTTTTTATCCCCATATAAGTGATATCATGAGTTTTTCAAGATTTCCTGTCTGGCTTATTTCTCTTAGCATGATTATCTCCATGTCAATCCATGTTGTCAGAAATGTTAGTATTTCATCTCTTCTTATGGTTGAGTAATATTTCATTGTATTATGTGCCAAATATTTTTAACAAGGCAATCAAAATAAAATTTAAAAGTCAAAATATAAAGGAAAATTTTAAAAAAATAAGTATCTGATAAAAGCTTAAGTCAGTTACTAGGGCATAAGTTAGCCCAAATAAATCACCCATAGTAGTAAGAATACCTGCTTTCCCAAACAAAGGAAAATAATTGGATGGGCAAGACAAAGTAGTAATTATGGCTAAAACCAGAATATTTATATATAGCAGGTGGCAAAAAAAGAAAAAAAAAAATCCAGACAGAGAATGGAAGGACAAAAAATACAGTTTATACTCTGGTTAGGAAAGGAAGTCTGGTCAACAGCATCAGCCAAAACAGGAGTCAAACAGTGGCACAGCTGTGTGGTAATGGGCACTATGAGTCACTCCTAATAAACAAGCATCTAGAAGGTTAAAGGAGTAGTTATATTCGAGGCTCAAAGCATAGAGGGTCTTAGCTATGGCCACTCAGTGTAACAACTGACAACATGGCAGGAAGAGCTTCACAATGTCTTTTGAGTGTTAATGGGATAGAAAAGCAACTAAGAAGAAAAAAAGAAAAATGAAGAGAAAAAATGAAGTGACAGAAAGAGAGAGAGAGAGAGATGTCTTCGCCATTCCATTCAATTAGTACATACTCAGAGTGATAATGAGAATGAGTTGATAGCTCTGAACCTTCTTTTAACAGTCTCCATTTCACTTTATTCACAAAGTTTAAATATTGCGTGTTTGTGTACTATAGTTTTTAAGTAAATAGGAATGTTTTCAGCGTAATTATCCAGAGAAATTCATATTTTCTTGCTCCCTTTATAATCTAACCCTCATTCTAATTCCTAAACTCCATCAAACCAGATCATACTATATAGTAATATTTAATAATGACTATTGAGTGTCCTTAGCTATTTTAAGAAGGAGACTGCTAAATGTGTCATTCTTTCATCACAGTTTGACTTTTTCCTTTTGCTTTCTTACTTCAGCATTTGAAATGGCTTCCTGAACTCTCAGCAGGTCAACTACGATTTCCTCATCTTTGACTTATTGTTGATCATGCTTAGGCAAAATTCTGAAATGGAATAATTGTCTCTCGGGTCCTTTACAATTACAAGAGATACTAAGGTTGTTTTCTGTGTTGCTATTTCCTTAAGTGAATCCCTCTTAATCCTATTTATTCAAAAAATATATATATTAAGTGCTATCTCAACACAATTTAACAAGATACCTAATATACAAATGCTACCCTTGTCAGCCAGAACATTCCACCCATTCACACCACTGCAATGACATAAATCTCTTCTCAGCTAAAAACAATGCTTTTCAAACATATTTCTTTTTTCTATTTTAGGCGAGGCAACCCTTGGTTGACCTCACAGATTGCACGGACCTTGTCAGTTTACAATCCCTTATTTTTTAGACCTACAGCACCTAGTCTTCCTAGGTGGTCTCCCATCCAAGTACTAACCAGGCCCAACCCTGCTTAGCTTCTGAGATCAGCCAGGATTGAGCTTGTTTAGAGTAGCATGCCCATATATTCCAACTGACTTTTATTTCTTGTTAAATGTCTTCTGTATTGTGAAATCTTCCTTCTGAGTCCTAGTCTCCTGTGGGACTGATTTAGAAAATGAATCATTTATTAAAAATATTAACAAAATGAGTTAAAGTGTCTGCTTGAACTTTAAAAACATCTTCTAAACTTAAAAGTGGTAATGAACTAAGGATAATATGCATATCAGATATTTCTCAAGGTTTTACAAACCTCACTCTTCAGTGTATGTGCTTCTAATTCTTTAGAAAATCCTTGCTTTGCTGCTATTACTGAGAGAATTGTGTACCATCTTTCAGATAAGTTGGGGTGAAAAAAAAGTTTAAGAATTAGTCCCTTTGGTAGTTCACTGTAAACTCTTCATGTCAATTGGAAAATTATTTTAAGGAAGGCAATCAATGAAAGAACTATTAAAATCATACCATACTACATCATCAACAAGGTTGGAAGAATCAGGGTGAAGAAGTAAGGACAATAAGGCAATCAGGTTAATGTCTGGTGAATTGATGACACTTCGTTCAGCTTCCTTTGGGTGCTTTTCAGTCTGCAAAAGGACTATAAAGAGCATTGACATATAATCTAAAGTTCTTTGACATTAAGTTAACAGTGAAATAATTTATATTTTTTAATTAAATGCCAAATTAAACCTTAAAATCAAAAGAACTGATGTTCATTACCAAGAAATTTTCTTTTCATCCTCTATTGAATTACATAATGGTTTCCAGAAAGAAAGTATAGATCTACACTGACCTCCACTGTGGAATACGAGTTTCAAGTTTGAACTGAATAGATATATACGTTCTTATTTTTGGAAACTGCAATAACCAAGGTAACTCTTTCTTTCATGGTTTTAGACAGAAATGCTAACAGAAATAAAATCTCTGGGTTGTCTGTTTTTTATTGGAGTGATTGTTTTATTTTAAAAATAGAATGCATACTCCTCAGTGCATTAAAAATTGTCTGAAAACTACTTCCTAATCAACTAGAATCACTCACATAAACCTCAAGAACTTCATTAGCAAAAGTACCTATTGAAAATACTTGTTTTTCCATCTCCATTACTGAATAGTATGTTACAATCAATAAGCACTGGAAATCTGTAGTTTGTGGAATAATTCACCTTTTTATAGAAGTTGATGTTGCAGTTTGAGTGTATGGGTACTCGGTGGGTTTCTTAAAATTCTTTGGAGACCTCAAAAACTAAATATTGACTATTTTTTATTTTTTAATATCTGGGACCTCCAGTCCCCAGGCCACAAAGTGGTACTGGTCTGTGGCCTCTTAGGAACCAAGCCACACAACAGGAGGTGAGCAGTGGGCAAGTGAGAAGAGCTTCATCTGTATTTGCAGCCACTTGCCAGTCCTAACATCACCACCTCAGCTCTACCTCAGATCAACAGACAGCAGATTCTCATAGGAGCACTGGTCCCTGGTGCCAAAAGGTTTGGGACCACCGTTTTATATGGACTTGTTTTGAAGTATACATGAAGGAATGGAAATGTAACTCATAGTCCTCTTTCATGTGACAATATCATAACACTATTAATGATATGAGACTTCAGGTGAAGGTTAAGCAGTCTTAGATATTTTTATTCTCCAAAGAAAGCTACTTGAGTAAGGACCTAGGGAACTAGGTAAGTCTCCTAAATCCATTATTATGAGAAAAAGATGGTAAATATATTGGTAAGGTATTCTCTTTTTCAAATTTAATCTTAATTCTCTTCAGTATATGTAATTCTCTCTCTCTTCCCCTTCAGCCTACCTACCTATCTACTTTATTTTTTACCCATCTAATCAATCTATTTATTTATCTATCCAAACATCCTTCCATCCACCTTTTGCTTTCTATAAGGTAAGGTATATGAGGTGAAAAAAGAGAAAAGAATGCATGTGTGTAAACATGTGTGGCTTTCTGTGGCTATCTAGCTGTGACTCACAGATAGAGATGTATGTATAGACACATTTAGTACACTCACAATATATTTAGCTCTTTATTTTAATTGTTATTATTTATTTTCAGTGATATCATGTTTGCCTCCTCTTCATGTGGGCGAAAATAGCAAAAGCATTGGTCTGACCCGGGATTTTAAAAAATATGATGGGGGGAAAAAACAGATAAGAAAAATTCAGAAATTTCTAGAAATTTGTATTTGCTTCAGAAAGTCTTTTCTGAATAATGATTTTAGTGACATGAGTGTTCTAAGGTTGTTGCAATAGAACTAAGAAAGTTTAGCAAAGTAACAGTGAAGGAAATACTGTTTACCAGCCATTATGCAGACTCCCTGCATTAAAATCTAGGCTCCAACGCTTAAGCTATTTTACTTGTGCAATTTAGTTAACTCTGTTTTTTGGTCCTCAAATTTGTAAAATAGGGAAGCATTAGTTAATTTTGTGTGTTAGCTTGACAGGATCATAGAGTGCCCAGATATTTGGTTAAACATTATTTTGGGAGTGTTCTGAAGGTAATTCTGGATGGGATTAGCATTTGAATTGGTAAAGTAAGCAATGCAAGTTGCCCTCACCAACATGGATAGGTCTCATTCAATTTGTTGAGGGCCTGAATGGAACAAAATGCATGCCAAGGGAGAATTTATTCACTCTGCTGGAGCTGGGACATCAGTCTTTCTCCTGTCCTCATAACAGGACTTATACTATTGGCCTTCCTAGTTCTGGGGCCTTTGGACTCAAAGTGAAATTATACCACCAGCTTTCCTGGTTTGACTTACAGACAGGAGACCATGGAAATTCTCAGATTCCATAATAGCATGAGTTGAGAGAGTGGGGAGGCAGAGGGAGAAAGAGAGAGAAAGAGAGAGAGAAAGAGAGAGAGAGACATCTTCTGTTGGCCCTGTTTCTCTGGACAGAAATTGATACATGGTTAAAAAAAATTTCTAATTCATGCAGTTATTGAGATTAAATTAGTTAATACCACATGTAAAGTTCTAGCACACAATGCCATTCCTACCACATAACCTGATGCTAAGAGAAATTATTCTTATAGTATTATATGTGAAAAAGATATGCTTCCTGGAGTTTCACAGCTCAGCAGCCCTTCTTCTGAGGGCTATATAAATGTTAACCATTATTGCTGATTTTGATAACTAGAAGTAAAGTTAATAAATATTTTATGGCCTAACTGATACTTTTATAAGCCAATTGCAAAGCATGTTTTATAAATTATTTACATAGCTGTATTATTCTTCAAAAAAGTATTGGAGCTATCTCGATAAATTTTTTCTGCCTTGTATGATCCTCTGAATTTTGCTTTATAGTGCTTATTTAATTTTCTTCTCCTAAAAGAGATTGCCTATTTTTTGCTTTGACTTTCTTTTGGATCTGTATTTTCCCATGTCCACATATTCCCATGATGCTTTGATACTTGCCTTACCTCCAAAAGTCAAGTAGCTTTTTGCTGTGGTGTTTTCATGACACACAATGATTACAATGATTAAGTGCACTTCCCTACTCAATTTGTGCTTTGTTATGTCATATTCTTTATTGCCTACCACTGTATTTAAAAGCCATATTACTTTGGAATTTTACCTTGGGACTATCTGCATTATTTCATAAGCTTTGAACTTCTTTAGCTACAATTTAGAGTAAATGACAATATTCTACATAACCATCTAGATTTCATACTTATTTAGAAACACTAGCATACTCTTGAATAAACAAATTAGGTATCTGTTTTCCCATGGGTTTTGACAAAATAATAAATTTCCTTATTGGCTGGTCAATTAAAAAATCTGTTAATTAACTGCATGAGTAGAACTCAGTATGAAAATGTGATTCTAAATCTGATGGTTTCTGGACTGGTAGAAGGTAACTACTCTAGGTGTGTCCTGATAATTATAACTCTGTATGTTCTAGCAATGCTTTATTTCTCTAAAATCTCTTAAGGAATAGAATTTTGAAATCCTAGACTGTAAAAAAAAGATGTATAGAAAGGACTGTAACTCTTAAAACATTGCCATTTGTGCAAATAAATATTATTAAGGAAATTTTCACTACAAATCATCAATTTATACTAAAGTTGAAATTTGTGGAAAAAATATCTGTTGGTGAATATCTTGGTGAAACTGCACAAGAAACATTGACTGACTGGCTTTTTCTCTCTTGCTGGTTAATTTTTTAAAACAAATATTTATTATATCTATTATTTACCAGGTACTTGCAAAGCATCAGAGAAAAAAATTTATTCTTATAAAGTTTGCAAACTCATCTGAGTAGACAGATAAATGAATAAATAAATAAATAAATAAATAAATAAATAAATAGTATATTAGAAGATGACAAATGCTATAAAAAGTGAATAAAAATAGAACAAGTTGAGATGTATTAGAATGCTCATTTGGAGGGAGGAACTTGCAGTTTAATAATTAGGATAGACTTCATTGAGCAGGTTATATTTAAACGGTGACTTGAAGGAGGGTAAGTGTTAGGGAAGATTTAGAAGAGATTACAAAATAAACATTTAAAAATTAGAACATCCAATGCAAACTTCTTATATCAGGAGCGTCACATGCACAGAACAAGAAAGACAATGTGGCTGCTGCTGAAGGAAGAAAAGGAAGGAATAGGCATTTATTTCAAAAGAAATGAGAAGATATTATAAGGTTTTGTGTAGAGGAATTAAATTGATTATCTGATTCTCATTTTAGTAAGGCTACTCTAGTTACCCTTAAGAATGGATTGGGGGTTGGCAAAGAGGCAAATTTTCAAGAGTGCAAGAAAGGGAATGAGTTAAAACCATATTAGTTAAATCCAGGGAAGAAATCACAGTAGCTTGGACCAAAGTGATAGCAGTAGTTTTAGTGAGCCATGGCTATTATATGGATGTATATTAAAGGTGGGTCTGACAGGATTTCTTGATGAATTGTATATGGATTATAAAATAAAGTTAAGAATAACCCTCATTGGCCTGAAGGACTAGAAGAGAGTAAACATAGTTGAGAAAGAGAACCTTGTATAGGTTCATTTGCTTTTTCAACCTCCCAAAGTTTACATTCTGTTTACTTCCCTCTCAGTGTCATATTATATGTGGAATGTTAAGGTTGGAGCTCTTTCCACTATAGGTACTAGGTTTCAAACAAATAGAATAAGTAAAATCTAGAACTCATATAGATAGATGATAGATAGATAAATAGATAGATAGACAGATAGATGATAGATAGATAACTTTATTTTTGAATTTGAAATGCTGTTATTGACTCATTCATTTATAAAAGAATTAGCACTGCTGGTGTATTAAGTATTTGAGAAGTTAATCTACATTATCTCGGCTTTGATTCGAATTAATATCTTTGTAGGTAAGATTTCCCTAATAGAGAGGAAGAGAAGAGTTTTGGGAAGAAACTTATCAAAGAATACTTGAGAATAAGTCAGATAAGCTACCAAAGTCATATTTTTTTTTAACTTCTTAGAAAACTGAAGTTAAAATTAAATGACCAATTCCATAAAAGGATGAACTTTTCCAGAATAAAAGAATCTTATGACTGATTTCATTCCTAGAAAGACTTTCTGCCATAGATGAGAATAAAGAGAAATTAGCACAATTTTTAACAAGCTATTAATGATCATATGTGAGTTGCAGTGCTGAATTAGAATTCCAAGGAGTCTCCATCACAAAGCAATTCTATGGAATTAACTAATTCTTTCACAGAAGGGCTTCACCAAGTACAAGGCCATGGTCTGACAAATACTGGAGCAAGGGAGGAGAGTTAAGAAAGCCCACCCGAAGGCCTACAGGGCTTTCCTCTACTGCACTATCATAGCTGGTTGGAGGCAGGATAGCAGATTGGAGAGAGATCTTCAGATGTATGGAAAACTAGGATAGTAAAGAGAATGCCTCAGTAATACACAAATCTCAGACACCCAGCTCAACTGCAAATTACAAATTACATATATATATATATATGCTTTTTCCTCTGTCTCTCTGGTTGTGTGAGGGCCTGAGGCATTGTAATATATATGCTTTTTATACTCCCTGGAAAAGTATGCTTTTTCCTTGACAGAATTATAATTCTTAGAATAGAATTTCATATTTAAGGGTGATTTAATAATTAAAATTGTTTAATGAATTATTTTCAATTTATTGGACTCAAAGTTGGTAAATATTGTATTATGCTATGATTAAATGCCCAACCATAACATAAGCTATAACATAAGCTTTAACATGAGTAATCAACTAGATAGATTTTAAACTTTATAGGCCATTTTTGTTTTCTAAAAATGTGTAAGACAATTGTAAATGTTTTCTAAACTTTACCTAAATAATTTTTTTTGTTTAAAGAAAATACTTAGATCTTCTGGGAAAAAGTTATGAGAGAAAAACAAGTCTTTATTTTTGTAATGAAATGATTTATCTTAGAAGAGTCAATCTATCTAGAGGCCTCCCTCTGTGTATCAAAATTCTGATTAAAGGCCTTGAGCCTCAAATAGGTCTGTCACACTCAGAGGTCTCTAATTCCTTCAGAGAAACTGAAGCTGTAAGCCTCATTTTATTTTATACCTAACTAAATGATTCAAAGCAGATAGTCATAGTTGGATGTTTCCCTTTCTCACTAAGAGTTTGGAGAGAGAAATCTGCAACTATGACTATTCAAAAACTTCGTGAGTTTTAGATAGTTTTCAAAAACAATATTTTGTGTCCATTCTCTTGCTCCCTGCTTTATTTCTGTTTCCATGTTGTGTAAAGCCTCTTTCTCCCATTTTTATGGTCATCATAAGGTAGACAGTGTAGAGCAATAACTTACTCTACGAGTGTTAGGGTCCTGTTCAGGGACTGCTGCTCTAGTGCTCTTAACAGAGAGAGATGGTTAAGTGAGAGAACCAAGAGCCTAAGGGGCAGATCCCTTCTCATTTTAGTTTATTATATAGCTCAAACTGAAGTTTCACACTGTAGTTTTGTGCAAAAAAAAAAAAAAGCATCTGCTACCACAGCCTAGGTAAAGTAGCCTTTGTCAACTATACAGGCCACATCAGATTAAGGCTTTATATATCCCATATTTGCCCCTACAACATGCATGTATCTTCCAGGAGGGAGAGATGAAGGGGAATGGTGCTGTCTGCATCTCACAGATAACAGAGGAGATAAGTGTTCCATTCACATTAGCTAGATGAATAGAAACTGGAAACACTGGTCTCAGCGTAGCCCCTTAAAAGAATTACAATTCCTTCTGAAAGAAGAAAAAATTGACAAAGAGATGAAGAAATGTGAGCTAAGGAGTGAATAGACCATGAAGAGCTAATGTGAACATTGAGAAAAGATGTTCAATCTTCCAGGAAAATTGGAATGCTGTGGCATATGAATTGAATGAAATGTTTGTGTAACATGTTCTATTTTTTAAATCCAATGGTAGTCCTAGAAAAAAATGTGGATATCTTTGTAAATGCTTTGTGTAAACTCAAGTCTTATTAATAAAATTATAATTGGGGAATTACAAGATTTGATGGCAAATCTTGAAAATAGAGTATGATTTTTATACCTAAAAGGTAAATAAAACATTAAATTAGATGTCTAAGTATGTTTTGTTAGAGTTGAATGAGCTCTTACATTTTTATTAAAATCATAGAGAGACTATGTAAAATATATCAGAGAAATTTTTCCACATAATATATAATTAATTAATTTTAACTCGAACCTAAAAACACATTTTATATATTGCCTTGGGAAAGTTACTAAATCTCTTGTGGCCTCACTTTTCTAATATGGGAGTTAAAGATAATATCAAAAGTTCTCAAGATTGTTTCATAAGACTGTTTCAAGAATCCATGACAAAAATATATTTAAAGCATTTTCAGATGTAAAACACTGTAAGTTTTAAAAAGTATAATTAAATTGCCTTATTAATTATTATGTAAATTACTGGGGAAAATATTTCTCACTATTTGTAGACTATTTAGTTTACAGTTTTTTATAAAGAGGTTATAAGAAGAGTTTAAACATTTTATAAAATATTTTTATAGATTTTGGGATTTTTACTATTTATGCAAATTACTCAAAGAAATGTTCAGAAAGAGAGCTGTCGTCTTTCTAATGAGATTTTTAAATTTGCACTATCCTTCTAGTAGATATTATAACATTTGTAGGTGTCAGTTATTGTGAAGGAATATTATGGTTTTCTGGATAATTTAGGCCTCGACATTCTGTTATTAACTAAAATATGTAGATATAAAAATACACACTATTAATTAAATGTGGATTTTATAGCCTCTATTCTCTTATAAAAATCTCTGTTGAAGCAAATGTTTAGTTAACAACTAAGCAAAGTGAGGTAATGTAGGTTAAAATATAGATTTTAAAAGCCTTTACATTTAAGTAAATATATAATAATCTGTTATTTAAGAGGTCCAGAAACAAATGTCAGATCAAAAATATCTTCTCAAGTTGCAATGCACAGAATTCAAAATTCTGTCTGCTAAAGGAAGCTTGTTACATGAAAGTATTTTCCCTGAAAAATTCCAATTAGTGGGGAAAATGTCATATTAATTTGTCATGTTAGCCATTTAGCAATTATTAAATATTTATTATATTCTAATCACAAAGATGACATAATATGATTTCTGTCCTTCAGTTACAACATTGGGAAAACGGACATTTACAGGAGATTGTAGTAGTATGTGCAGTTGTTAGTTCTCCAGATAATGGTAGTCTCAAGAGAATGACCAACATTGCTACAGGGGTTACAGACCTTCTAACAGAGGTGACACTCGATCAGGGTTTTGTCTAGGAAAATGGAATATATGTTCAAAAGCCCTGAAGCTTGAAAGGTCACATGAAATGTGTTTGAAAAATGGCAGGTAGCTCAGTGTATGTGAGGCATAAGATTCTATGTGGGAGTAAAATATATGGCTAAGAAATGTATCTAACCAAACAGACAATGAGAAACTAATAAGAGAATCAGAGTCAAAAGTGACCTGACCAGATTCACATTTTAGGACATTATTCTGATAGCAGAGTTATCTGATTCACTTTATCTAGTTGGCTGGAAGGTACAATAGACATCATTTAGATAGGGATATACTAAAAAGCCAAAAGAGTAGCTGATGTGAGAACAGAAATATTACTTGGAGCTTGAATGCCTTAGAAAAGACAGCTCTCAAAAGTTATAGTGAGAAACATCTTCCTTGATTCATAACCTTTCCCCAGTGTCATTATTATATGCCATATGTCACAAAAGAGGAGTTTCAGACATTACTCCCTCTTCTTCCACCCCCGATTCATCAATGAACTCCCTGCTCTTCTCCTGGCCTTGACTATGGGATTCTTCTCTGGAATTTGTGATTTTAACATTCTTGGTTTTTCAGTAGTAATTGAAAGGCTGTGAAAGTTCACATCATGTAGTATACAAATTTTGTGCACAAATTTTAAAGGCTTTTGGCTGATAGGCAAAAATGAGTCACTAGGGGAACACACCTAGCCCAGTCCCAAGTTTTCATACAATTTAACTTAAAAAAAGTTCCACTGGTCTTTGAAAAAGTTGTAACTATTGTTTAGGGATTAAAAATCAAGGAAAAGGAATCAAGAAGTACAGAAACAAATAACAAAGTACATTATTATTTAGTAAACTGTGACTTAAAAAAAAAAGCCATGCTTTAATGCAGGTGAGATGATAAAAGAGAAAAAAAGTGAATAAGTTTAAAAACTAAATCTAAATAATTGATGGTTTAAATAAAAGAAGATTGTGAGAATTACAAGTGGGTTATAGCCATACAAAGTCCATGGAAAAATCTTCATAAAAAAAAAAAATAGTAAACAGTTTACATAGTTTCAGGAAATTATTTTTATGAAATCAACAAATTTAGAGATTTTTTAAGGTATAAGAAATATAAATTGCTAATTATATAATTAGTTTGATATTAGTTGTAAGAAAACTACTTCGATTTTAAAATCTAAGACATTGGGATTTTTTTTTCTCAATCTTAGCATGTTGTATTTGCTTATTTAAATTTTAATTTTTATATTATCATTTTAAATAGATTATTCATCTCATATACTGCATATTTTTTGGTTATAATAATATTGTTTTCACAAATTGACATATAATTTAACTAAGAATATATATAATAGAGCTAGCGAGTTACTGGCAAAATAAAGGCTTAAATTAGTACTGAATTAATTTAAATTATCCAGAAATATGCTTGCAATAATTTTAAATGAAAAAAAAAAGCTTGTTGAAACTATTGTTTTAGTGAACTCATTGATGGGTATAACTAGCAACTATTTTACTTAGCTAGAGAGCATCTACAAATGGCTACTTTTCTCTAAAAGTGACAGTCTACTCCACTCCCATTTGTATAGCCTGGATGAAGATGCTGAGGGGCTGGACAAACAAAGTGGGAAAAAAGGAAATAGAAAAAAGAATAAAGTTTAGAGAAGAGAGAATAAAGATGAAAAAATACTTAAATCACAGGTAAAGTTCAAATGAAAACAAAATACCATTCTCCCTCTACCTCCAGCCATTTTAGGTTGGTAAAGATTTTAAGATTTTGAAGGCACTAGCTGCCAGCTAGAGTGTAAGAAAAAAAATCTCATACAGTTCTGATGATGTTATATTAGCTTGAGTGTTGAATGTTGATCTTTTCAGTTGATGTCAAATATGTGGGGTTTTACTACAAAAATTAGACAAATTGATGAGGGATCTAGATTTAGATGGTTCTTATATACAGAAGTGCTGTTCTGTCAGTCATTCTAAGCTGTATCATTCTTAACATCACTAATATATGTAATTTATTGATTACATATATTAGTGATTCCAATGAATTTTGATTCCAATGAATTTAGTCACATAGTTCTCTTTATTAGGAATGTCCTTTCATTTGTATGTCTAATACCTGTGTACAATTATAACAATATGTCCTCTTGTCACTTAATATTTCAATTTTGTATAACTTTTACACGTATACCTTATTCTCTCAACTAGACGGTCAACTCCTTGATGCTCAGAAATTAATCTTAGATATTTTAATATAACCCATTTCTAACAGTGTTTTATGTAAATTTATGATCAGTAGCTATAGTTTAAATAAATCATCACTCTGACTACAAAAATTATTATGTAGAACATGCTACTAGACACTGATGAAAATAAAAACATATGCAAATCTTTTAATAAAAACTTATTGAACACCTGCTGCCTGGCAACAGTGTACAAGACTCCGGGGATACAATTGTGCGCCAAATTAAATAGAGTCTGATTTACGTTCTAAGAGATCAAAAAGATGTTAAATAATCATACTAGTTAATATGTAATTAAAAGTCAAGATAAGAGATAAAAAGAAACACAATTGTTTCATATACTATTGAATTCTATATTCTCTAGCAAAGTAAAATACTCATTTGAAATCTGGACTTTTTTTCTCCCCTGGTTATACACTAAATATATTTCTTCAGAATTTATCTTTTCAACCACATGAGGGAACCACACTCCACTTGCTATGAATCCAGAAGGACCTACGGTCTAGTTGGACCTAACAGGTGGATGCTCAATGTGTGCTTGACTGTGAAAGGGGATCCTGGACCCTCTTTCACTGTTTCATTTTTCTGTGAATGAATACTGCGCAGGGAATGCTCAGCTCCAGGGTCGTAGGTGAGCCTGAAGGGCATCTTAAATTCAGCGAAGGCAAGCCATGCTCCACCAAGGGGCAAGATGTCCTCCCTATTTAGTTTAAAGTGTTTGAAGTTTATTAATTTGCCTTTTAGTCATC
This sequence comes from Pteropus alecto, assembly GCF_000325575.1. Lineage (NCBI taxonomy): Eukaryota > Metazoa > Chordata > Mammalia > Chiroptera > Pteropodidae > Pteropus > Pteropus alecto. Next base: position 19,372,443 of record NW_006443138.1, on the reverse strand, counting down.
TCATCTATAATGAAGGAAATGTTCAAGGTTGAGCTAAGGATTTTACAATGTCATAGGCACCAAATTTCCTTGTAAATATTTAAGTTTTAAAAGGTCGTCACAGCTAATCATCTTATTTAGAAATCAGCTTAAATATGCGAGTGTTCATACATATAAGCCAAAGCATGTTGGCGCAGAACCGACACCCTTCATAGTTCCTCTAAGATCTTTCACTTTGCATGGCTGACACTGCAACCCCAGTAAAGTGCAGCCAGAGTCCAGTGAAAGAAATGAACACTTTGCCTCCTCTTACCTTTGCTGCCGTTTGCATTTCACCACTCAGCTTATAGAGATGAAATCTATTACTCGGAAGACAGTGCTTGCACAAATGAAAGATAAATTTTTCTTCTAGATAGGACAGATCAGCGAGACTCATAAAATATTAATGATGAAAGCTTTGGGAATTAGATAAATCTTTGGCCATGGGATTCTTCTGACAGTGAAGCACGGTCAAACTTTTTTTTTTTTTCTGTAAGGTTCTCATCAAGAATGATATGAAGGGAAAAGAATACATGATTAAGATTCAGATGAGCATAGCTTTTTTGAGGAAGGTAATTTTCTGTCTTTTATTTTCTCTCATGTTTTGTGTTTCTTATCTGACGTACATTTCAGTGAGTGATGTGTTGTTATTTTGTTTCTTGAAGCTGTTGTGTGCTCATGAAGGCAATCACTTGATAATAATACAGAAAGTCCACATTTCTTATTATTTAATTTAACATTAATAGATTAATAGTTGACATTTCTGTGATGGAAGCAATTTATTTATCCAAAAATTAGGGATGTTTTGAAGCTGTATTTAAATACATATCATTAAAGAAAGACTCTATTTTTCAGAAAGTCAATGTACATATATTATTCTCTTGCTGAGATATAATATTGAAAATCCTCCATAACTATTAAAAATGTGTAATTATTTTTGTTTACTGTCTCTTTGTAGAAGCTTTAGCCATTTACTGTTACCCTGAGATTTTTTCTAATGTGTTTTTATTTTATACAGAAACAAAGTTTACATTTAAAAAATTTCAAGATGATAGAAATGTATCATTCTCTTATTACAACAAATATATGTATATATTTATAAACATATATTTATATATTATATTAAAGTATCTATAATATTATATATTTGACTTATGAAGTTTGAATATTGGAAATTTGTTAACAATAATAAAATTATTAGACACTTATTTTTAAATTTTTTCCATTTTTTTATGCTAACACTTATTTGTAGTATAATTCAAAATATTTTTAATCATGCTAAATAACAGAAGTATATAAAACTAACCATTGTTTATAATAATGTCTCAGGAAGAAAATCAACCAAGATAAAAGTAAATATAACTAAATCATATCTATTAGAATTTAAGTGACATTGAAAATACTAATAAGCTAAATATTCATAACCAGAAAAAGATCCTTTTTCACTTATACTCTTTATTTCTTTACCTAAATAGGAAAAAATATAATAATTTTATTTTTAGATCAAAATACTTATAAAAATAAAAGATTTAATACAGATAAATATATCTTTGCTTTATTACCTTTTACTTAAATGAATATCTTGTTTCACATATCTTTTCTCATGTACATCCCTGTGATATTCTTCTCAGAATACATGAACAATTATGAGCTGAATATAATTCTATAAGTCACTAATGGGTTCCTAAGATCCTGGGCTTACGGTCTATGTTTAAGTCTCTAGTTGGTGATATGCATACAAGGATAAGTCAGCAGATTCCATTTTCTTAATCAGTCTTTCAGAAATTCATCAACACTGTGGTAAAAAAAAAAAAATCAGATGTGTTATTAAAACATATTTTAAAGTATATTTAAATTCACCTCATTTATTGGTAAGAGGCACAGATCCATTACAAGATATCTGGTCGTGAAGGATGTTATAATATTCTTAAAATCAATACAGTTCTTTAATGATTGCCTGATCATCTGCTTACCTCCTTTAGTATCTGGACTCCCTTCATCAACGTATTCCTCCATCCTTAAGTTTGAAAATGTAAACTCCATAGTCTAAATGCCCCACTGTATCCAAATACCAAAGCTTGCCTAGAATTGGACTTGCTACAGCCTTCTATGTACCAATTTATTGGGTCTGGTTGTAGGTCCTGACCCTTCTGCTCTGAGTATAACCAATTAGCTGTAATGATAATAGCTCCATATTGAGAAATAAATTTATTTAAAATGTGAATCTCAAATGACTACTATCATTTTAAAATGTCAATCTCCAATTTTAACTATTCTTTTCATATGTAGAAGCAAAAGAAGAAGGTAGAGAAAAATCCAGATATCACAGTGAGAGTGTTGTTGATCACAAAAGCTGACCACAGAACATCTAGGTAAAGATAACAAAAGCTTATGGATATGTGAAGAGGAGCAGAGAAATATATGGCTTAAGAACATATGAATTTTCACAATTAACCATTATCTAAAAGAAAAAAATGTTTACATAGCATCAAACTTCAGAAAATAGCTCTGTTGGTTCCTTACAGGCGCTTAAATAACCCAGAGTGACACTGAAGTTTTAAAAATGTAAACAGTACTTTTAAGTATAGTGGAGGAAAATAATACAAAATGACAACGTATTTATTCTTCGAACTATCTTTGCTTAAGAATATGCACATGATTTTAAAGACATTATCTTTAGAGAGTTCTCCATGTATTCATTGGGTTATAACTGCACAGTTTTCTTCTGAATACCTTTATTAACACAGTCTGGCAGATATTCAATAGCAAACTGTGTTTCAGAAAACGAATTTTTAATGTTGTAGCAGGAACAATCTCTTAAATGTTGTAAGACTTTATACATGATGGAGAAATCAATAACATGGATAAACATGTAATGAACTAGCCTATGCACATTTTAGGTGAAATAAAGTGAAGTAATGTGGACTGAAGTTACTTCCTAAGGGCAAATAATCCTGTGCTTAAGTGGAATATTATAAAATAGATCAAATTTATTTATTAGCACAAATAAAATCAGTGATAATGTCAAAAGATTAATAATATATACATCTTTATATTACATAATATATACATATAATTTAATATGACTATTTTTAAGAATAATTTAAGTCAATATGAAGGAATGTTCTGTCCTTTTCTTTATAATATATAAAATAAAGTTGGTTAAAATGTTTATTCTATAATTTTCTGTCAATTTAGAAAACTTTAGTAAATATGAGCATAATACAATTGTGCAAAAATAACAAATTATCTATAATACTTTTTATTTTATTTTTATCAACAATAAACCAAAGGATAATATGAATAATATTGGACTTTCTTTTTTCCAGTGTGTCAACATTTTCTCTGCAAGACGGATTATGACAGCTTCTTTCTTAAGGTGAGATTGGATGTCACTCACAATGGAATTCTGAGGGCCCATAAAATTTTTATATATTATCAAAAACATCACAAAAGTCAAATTGCTTGGGGTAGCTATGCATGCCTAAATTAAGGACATTAGTTTTATGTACACAAGTTCTGTTTGTCTAATAATACTAATTTTATTTTAATTGTTTTTATCTTTTCATCTGGAAGTTTATTCTAACTATACAGGTTTAACATATTGACTTAAAGCAGAAATTCAAGTCGTTGGGTCTATAAAGATACTAATACTTAATTCTTTACATTTTGTACATAGTATAAACAGATATTTTTCTTTTGACTCAAAACAGATCTCTGCTAAAACTATAATTCAAACTAATTTCCTACCTCTGTAAGTCTCCAACCTTTTCCTTCCATAATTCTGATATGCTTCTGTCATGTCTTTCTCTTCCCTAAAGCAAGGACTTTATCACATCAATCTTACTAAACTATTAAGTACTGTAAACAGAGAAAATGGATATAGTCTGTGTTTGGTTCTGCTTTTGAAGAAAATAAAAAACAGAACAAAATATAATTTGTGTTCCTCTTCTACTCTTTTTAGACTTTCCAAACACACAATAGTAATTTGATAGCCTTTGGGGTTTTTGTAATTATCATTAATGCTTACTGTTTAACTAAATGGGCAATTTATAAAATGACCATTTAAGTTCACTAGTGAAGTTATCCATATGGTAGTTAAAAAAAAGATGCTAAAATTGGTTAGGATATGTACACAAGTCTTTTCTTCTCTTTACTAATGTGAAGAATGTGTATATAAAGCAGCTGTTGTTGGCATTTTCTGGAGTAAACATTTCAAAAATGTTTATTCCCTTTGGAGGCTGGCACTTTCTCACTGGTTTAAATCAGTCAGTTTTATTCGTAGGTAATAGTGTTATATTGTTCATTGCTGTTTTTTAATACAAAATTAAAATTTTTCTTTAAAATACATCACATGCTATTTTTCTGCTTTGTTTTGTTTCTGTTTTTGTTTTTCATAAAGATAATGTGAAAATGCCATTACAAAAACATTCAATTTATAAAAGGCTGTTTTTTGAGGGAGGGGAAAAGGAAATTTTTAAACTTAAATTTTAATCCATCAGTACTGTTTATTTTCATAAGCTGTTTTATGTTTTATTTTTCAACTGTGTCCACTAACAATTAGAATTCAGAGTAATCTATCTTCCTAAATACTTACAGTGTATGTAGTTCATTTTTTCCTTTTAATACTTTAAGGAGTAGGGCTTTTTAATTATATTTTGTACTTCTTCCATTTTTACTACTCCAACTACCTAATGGTAAACCAGAGGGTTAATAATGACAAAGTACTAAGTGGAAGAAGCTATTTTATTCAAACACAGTTGAATTGCCCAGCTTCATAGGAGATATTTTAGTGAACTATTGTGCATCGTATAATGCAATGTTGGCCCACAGAAAATTTTAACTCTTTATAATCCTTTTATCACAGCAGATGTATGATCCTATCTTATTATATATATATATATGTATAAATATAGACTCCTCAGGAATTAAGTAGTCATTCTCTCAATTTTTTTATTTATTTATATTACATTGGAATAGTAAGACATTTTCAATTCAAAATGTCTAGTTTTGATCTTAATATGATAAAATTTATGAGCAACTTAACTTCTCTAAGTACATTATTGCAACTCTAGTGGGACTCTTCAACCTTCATCCTCAGCCTAAATCTGGCAAAACCTTGAATGGATGCTCTCTTAGTTAAAATTCTCAGCTTCTATGTTTCTATATTTTATGAAAATTTTTGCTTTGTATAAAATCAGCATGTAAATATTTGCTTACAGATTAGATAAATTAGTATTGATCAATATCTCTGCATGTGTTTTAGAAAAGGAATAACCTCCATTTTTTCTATAAAATAATAAAGCTGAAAATGACTCAGTATTACTCAAGAAAAAACTATTCATAGTGTCTGGATTTCAAGACTTTCCTACTGCATAGTATGTATTTGAAGAATTATGTCATGTGGCACAAAGTGTAGTAATTTTACTTGAAGAACAACTGCTATTCTCATAATAGAGAAATGCTGCAGAAATAAAAAAAGTAAAGTGGTTCTCAAACTTTTGTTCCTTTATTTTCTTAAAAAATATTGAGGACTCCAAAGAGGTTTGTTGATGTGAGTTTTATATTGATATTTACCATGTTAGAAACAAATATAAATTTTAAGATATTTATTATTTCCTCTGGTATTAACAAGAAATCCATTACTTATAACATAAATGATACCTTTTTTTAATACAAAAAATAACTACTTTTTCTAAACAAAGCACAATTTAGTGGGAAAGGTAGCACAGTTTTACAATTGGCTACTGTCTTTCATGTGTGGCTCAACTGAAGACTACTGGATTCTCATATCCCCTTTTCTATTCACTCTGTTTAAATACCACACATTATGTAGCCTTTGGGAAACTCCACTGTATACTCTTGACAGAATTAGAATTAGAAGATAAATAATGTCTTCAGAAATTATGAAAGTAGTTTTGATAATGCAGTTCCCCAGAAAAGGTGCTGGAGATCCCCTCGTGACTCCAGACCACACTTTGAAAACTACTGACTTAGTGGCTTAAAACAACCATAATTTTTCCCCCTGTGAGTCTACAGGTCACCTGCATAATTTTGCCAGTCTGACTGGGGTTGACTAAACTCAGTTGCTTGCTCAGGTATTTGCAGTTAGTTACTGCGTTGTATGGAAATTGGCTGCTCTAGGGTAACCTCGGCTGAGATGATGGGGGCCTTTCTCCACTTGGCCTCAGTACCTCTAGACACTAGGCTGCCCTATTTCTATGGCAGTGAGGGTTCCAAGAGGAAGAGCTAAAGCATAAAAGGCCTCTTTAGTTCTAGGCTTAGAATTGTACACTATTAATTCTGCAGTATTTTTTTGACCAAAATATGTTTAAAAAAATACGTAAACCTACATTTACATGTGGAAAACAGATTCTCCCTCTTGAAGGGAGAAGTTACAAAGTCATATTGAAAAGGAAGTACGTACAAAGAAGGATAAAGAATTTGGAACATTTTGTCACTCAACCAGAAAATACTACATTCTCAACAAAAACACAAGGTAAAAGTATGTCTTTGCCTCATTTTCAATTGATTTTAATTCAGTTGTATATACTATAGAAATCTATAAGAGCAGATTTTGAAGTAATAGTACTGTCATCTAAAATTCATTAGTTTCGGCCCTGCACTGTAAATGCTTGGGTGAAACCAGGGCCTCAGATACAACCAGATCATGAGATATGGGCTCACACTAAACAAAGTACATAAGACGTTGAAATAGATAACAACTTTGCTAATATCTTCATTTACAATAAGGAATATAAATATTATTTAACTGGAAATATTTGTATGGGCATAATTAGCAAAATCTCTTACTATAGCCAATAAATAGCAAGGAAATTATAGATGTGCCATCAAATATTCACTTTCACAGAGACCAGATTAGCCAAAATATGTAATTTGATCACATCTCTGCCTTATAAGAAGACACACATAGAAATCGGATGTTCTCTGATTATCAAAATAGACAATAGGAGGTCAAATGAATGAAGATCTAATGATATCTAGCTAAAAGAGCTATATCTAATGATAAAATTTTTTGTTTTTTTCCTTTTCTAACGAGATGGAAAATGCTTAAAGTATGTATACTGAATCTCTCTCCACCTCAATGATAGCTATACCATTAAGAACAAAAATACTGAACTTTTTTACAACTCGGGCTCTCTTTTCCCTGGATTGGATGTTGCGTACTCAACTGCCTAGAATCATATAGGTAATATAAATGAGTGATACAGTTCAGTTACAAACAAACAAAGTCACAGACACTGACAACAGTATGGTGGTACAACAACAGTAAGGTGGTTACCAGAGGAAGGAGAGAGTAGAAAAGGGTAAAGGGGGCCAAATACATAGAGACAAAAGGAGATTTGACTTTGAGTGGTAAACACACAATGCAATATACAGATGACGTATTACAGAATTATATATTTGAAACTTATATAACTTTATTAACCAATGTCACACCAATATATTTAATTAAAAAATAAAATATGAAGAAATGGGGGAAGGGAGACTATAGGAGACTGGAGAGAACCTTCCCCCATCTAAATGGAATTAGCTGTTACTTAAGTCCAGCTGATTGTTACAGTGTAAGGGTGAAAGCCTATTATTACTACATACTCTAATTTAAAAATAAATCTAAATATTTATGTGAAATTCAATTTTCTTTTAATACATTGCATGGACCAAACCAATCCTATTAGAATCTAGATTCTCTCTCAGGTGGCTGTTGTGAAACCTACATCATTTGAACATTGTGGATGTCATGAAATTCCTGCTTTTTAAGCCTTGTTTCAGTTGATACATTGCTCTGTTATTGAGGTTCAGACATATTGATATTGATGTATGAATATTGATATTAATTTATATTCACGATTTAGTCTTGCTATATTTTAAAAATGTGTGCAATCTTATGCTCTCATGAATTAAGTATAGGAACATCTTAAGCAAACTTAACTCAAATAAATGAAACTAAAAAGTCATAAAAAAACAGAGAGACAGAAAGAATGGAAGAGAAACAGAAATAACAATTTACTTAAATCTGCATGTAGGCAATTTTGCCTGCCATTTCACTTGGAATACCTCACTGTGAACCTGAGAATGAAATGGGAGATGCAAACCTGCTATTCTCTCAGTTATTATTAGTTTCCGTGTGTGAACTTCTCACACACCAAACAGAATGCGATCTTAGTTCTTAAAATGCATATATTTCATACGTGATGCCTAAACCTAATTAGATTACATTTGGTACTCAATAGAAAAAAGCACAATCACTTAAGATGTGAGGGAAACCACTGACTATGGCAAATCCAGTTTTAGATTGAGTATCAGTCTTAAGCATAAGCATGAAAGTTCTACTTTTGAGTATACATGTTCTATGCTTTAGTTGATAACTTTGAATTTAATGACTCCAAGAAACATTACGATTTTAGACGCTAAGGACAATTTTGAATCCTTTCAAATATATTACATTGATTGTCAGGAAACCTCAGTTTAGTCTTTATTAAATAAGAAGGTACATCAGTGACTTGGCCTTTCTAGCATTAATTTTTTTTTTTCCTTCAGCATAATGTTATGGTCAGACTGATGATCTTCACATTTCTTTGCAGCTTAAATATTCAATAATTATCATTTTGACTTTTAGGTCACTTTTTCTTAATTTAATAAAAATAAAGTATGCTTTGAACCACAAGGTAAATGATAAACATTTTCCTCCAGATTACAATGTAACTGATAGTCTATTAGAAAGCAATGCAAATATTGATTGCATCTAATTAATTTCTAGTTTTGCTTCTTCAACTTTCTTTTAAAAAGAAACAACCCAATGTTTTGTGTGTAGTAGATTTTTCAACAAGTGTTATTGGTCATTGATACCAGTGAACCATTTCCTGTGCTTTATCCTATATAGTACCACCTGTACAAGTAGTCAACTCACTAATATTATGACACATTACAAAGCAAAGCTCATCTCATAAATACATAGCCAAGTGAAGATCTCTAGCATAGACTACCATTTTTTTATTTCCCAATAATATTGATTAAAACTCAGTATCAATCTACTGACACAATGTCTTAGCCCATTCAGGCTGCTATAACAAAACACCATAGACTAGTTAGCTTATAAACTATAGTATTTATTTTTCAGTTTTGGAAGCTAGAAGTCAGAGATCAAAGCGTCAGTACGGGTAGGTGAGGATTCTTTTGAGGGTTGCTAACTTCTGGTCATATGCTCACATGGCATAAGGAATACACTGGCTCTCTGAGACATCTATTTTAGAGTCTCTAATTCCATTCACAAGGGCTCTACTCTCATAATCTAATCAGCTCCCAAAGGCTCCACCTCCTAATACCATCCTCACCTTGGGCATTAGATTTTCAACATATGAATTTTGAGGAGACACAGATTTTTAGACCACAGCACACAAACATCATACAAATTGTTTACAAGCAATTTTTCTTTTCACCAGTTAGCATGGGATTTCGAAATGTACAAACTTAAGTATAACTTTTTATTCTGTAATTTAATAGTTGTGCGAACATGGACAAATTAAATATTCTAGCTCCCTTTGTCTTTTCTGTAAAATGGCACGTGGCTTACACTAATGTTATCTTTTTCCTTTTCTCCTTTACAAATAGTTGTCAAGAAAAATTCTATTTACAACATAGGAAAAATAAACTTGGATTTCCAAATCCTGTTTCTAATAGGATTATAGGCATGAAAAATCTTTGCCCAAGTCAATCATTACTGGTAATTAAGAAATTTAGTTTTTATTATTAATGAGTTATTTCTAAACTGTCTATTCAACTAGTTATATGTGATTAAAATTAACCCCTAGACACATTCTAGTCTGTAATCATGACATTTTCACAGTTCTTTTTAATGTAAATGAGTTACACACTGTCATCAATGAATAAAGGGAAACTTTTGAGCTAGAATCTAATTGCAATACAGCTACCTTGTAAAGTTCCTTACTAGGTATGGATAACGTGCCATTACTAATACCATGCCTGATAGTTTTAGTTAGATAAGTGGTTCCCTCTTCTCTGAAGAAAAAGAATCTAAAGAAAGCAATAAACTAATTAATGATCTTCAAAAAGTATTTCTACAAGTTCTCTTCTCTTTTCTTTTGGGACTCAGTCTCCTGACATTTCGTAAAGCAGAATTCCCACAGAAGCAGAGGGAAATTCTGTGCTCTCACACTGGTAGAAGATTCTGCTGTTTTTTTACTATGTCAGATCTCTTCTGCCCAAGTAGTTGAAGAGAGGTTTCAGAGCAGTATGTATTCAAATAGGCTACATACAAAGCATACTAAAATCTGCACTGTATCGGGAACATTTCCATTATAGCTATTCTCATAAGTGATAGTAGATTCAGCCCCACATTTGAATTGGCTGTGTACTGCCTTTTATACTCCTTTCTAATGAGTCACCCTACGTTTCAACTCTATCTTTTTTGACCTGACATCGACATTTACATTTGCTTTAAACCATGACAATGCCTGATAGAGCTAGAAGCCTTTTCTAACCTATGGATTCATTCTGCTTTATTCATTGCTTAACTCTAATGCTGAACAAATAAAACTGTGTGGTACTATTAATGTAAAAGGTATGGAATGCTTATGTAAGCACAGAATCAGTCACCTTTTTATTACTAGCAGTAAAGTGTAACAAAAATAATCTACAGAAATTACATCTGGCTTAAGAAAGTATGATGTACTTTATTACTTATGTTATATCTTAGATTCATAAATAAATTCAACAGTTATTTATCTACAATGTATTTGGCAATTGGTATATGTTTAGATTTGAAAATTTAAAAATACATAATTTCTATAAGTTACGAAATACAAATGTGAACTAAATGGGAGCAGTTTATTCAACTGATGATATCAGGATAAGGAATTGGTCTGACTTTTTTGAGTGTGTGCCAAGTTCTAGTTGCTTTATTATTTTATTTAATCAAATAACCCTTGAAGTCAGTTGTTGAAGTGCCACCTTTAAATGAAGAACCATATCGTATACCTGAAACTATATTGTATACCTGAAACTAATTTAATATTGTATGCTAACTATAAATAAAATAAATTAATAAATAAAAGTAAAATAAAATGAAGAAACTGAGGAGTAAGGCCTTGCCTGAAATCACACAGCCAGTAAGTAGAAAATCCAGTATGCAAAGAAAGATGTATCTGCCTTCTGCATTATTTCTTTAAAGTCGATGCAGGATGAGATTTAGAGTTGATTTTGAAGGATGAATAGGAGTTGATTAAGCAGGCAAGAAACAAGTAATTCCAGGCACACACACACACACACACACACACACACACACGCATACAAAAACCCAATAGCAACAAAAGCACATTTGATGAAGTGAATGGCATAATTTGGGAAGTAGAAAGGCCCTCATAGATATAAACTGATTCTTGGAATGAAATCTCTAAAAAATAGACTGTAGCCAAGTTGTAATACACCTAACGTGGAATCACAAAAAACTATAAGTCACTGAAAGGTTTTAATAGGCAAGTAGAATTGTAAGAGATCTTTAGAAAAATAATGCTAATAACAGCATAAAAGATGAACTTTAGGGAGGAGTGGTTTTTAGCAGGGCAAATAAGTAAAACCCTGTAGCTCTGAATATGGGTTTCTGAGTCTAAACAATCTTGTTGTGCCAATCTATTCTAGGGTAATTTTGAGGATAATTTTTTTTTTTTTTTTGTAAAAAAGCCCATTTACCTAGCAAGTAGTGATCCTCTAAAAATATTAATTGTTGTTATGTTACTTTGGAAATAGGAATCAATGTGTTCATTTAACAAACATTTGTTGAGAGCTTACTATGTGCCAGGAACTCTTGTATGATCTAAGGATACTGCAGCGAAGAAAGCAGTTAAAGTTCTTGCTCTCAAGGGGCTTACATTCTAGAAGGAGGAGGGGAGTCAGAAAACATATTGGTGAAAAAGATTAACAGAAAAATGCCAGAGACATTTTTGAGAGAATTGACAAAACTTGATTACATACTGCATGTGGGATGGAGTGTGTCATAAGTGAGAGCAACAGAGGAAAAGTTAGAAACGATGTTAAGATTTTTGGTGACCTCAGGCAGCAGTTCAAGGCATTATGTTGTCATTAGCTAAAGCAAGAAAGCAGGCCCAAGATCACATGTGGGCAGAGTGGAGGAGAGGGGCAGAAAAATAATTTGATTTAGAACGTGATTTTGATTTAGAATTTGATTTATTTGACTTTTTCACCTTAGTTAGATACAAGCAACAAAATGTTGAGTGCTTTGGCCAACTTGTTGGGTTTACAAGTTCCTTTAAGTAGGAGCAGTATTGTTCTTCCTTTCTGATTATAGCTGTGCTAAGCAGAGATACTTATTAAGTAAAGTATAATTTAATGTTTAATTAGAATTTAAAGGACTCTTCATTAAAAAATTCTAAGATTCTTGAGGTAGAAATATTATATTCATATTTGCATCCTCATGGTTTATCCAGGTGCATAATAGGCACAAGAATGTGACAAAGTAATACATGAAGAATAAAAAGAATGTGATAGAACACACAAAGAAATGGATACACAAAAAATTACTGCTATTTTTAACATAACCCTATCTGAATAAATATACTCAACAATATGATTCCAAAGATCACTTTAAAAATATAACTCTGATATTAAAAGTTGACTGCATTGAAAACAAGTGAGTATATCATGTGAAGTGGTCTTACCTTTAGAAACCTTTCATGTTTGTAACAATGAACATTTTCAAATTAAATTAAAAAACAGTGATTTTAAAGTAATATACAACAGAGACCACATCTTCATTTAAAAAAATCTATTGATGTAAAACAAAATTATATACTAAAGCTTTGAGTTATTCAAAGTGGTTTATGTTTTTAAAATTCTCTGAAAATGAAAAAAAAAATCTCACTATGCACTGGGACTTTGATTTTTTTCTCTAATTGGTAGATCTTCCTGTGTACTTATAAGCTTTTAATAAAAATGTCTAGTTATTCCAATAAAAAGAAATAATCTTTAATAACTAACAGACTTTTTGTTCTTTTTTTTTTGTCTATTCATATAATTTGGTTTCAAAAAGTACATCCTCATGTAAAATGATTATATTTCTAACCCATTGTCAAGATTCCATTTAGAGAGATTCCCTCCGTATCTCTGCATTAAAGACTAATTTATTTTTATTTTTATTTTAACTCATTTGTTCTTTCCTAATTAAGCTACAATCTCAAAAATGTACATAAAAGTTTTGTAGTATGCCATTCTATACTGAAATAACCAAGAAACTCCTTTCATCCCAAATTCAAAAAAGGAAGAATGTGTTGTGGTTAAAATCATGGGCTCTGAAATCAGCTGCCACTGAGTTCAGGCCTTACCTCTTTAAAAGATTGTATACCTGTAAGAAATGTATTAAATCTCAATAAATTTGTTTTTATATGTGTAAAATGACAAAATAATAATGGTGTCTAACAATTTTGCTATAAAGATTAGATGAATTATAGCACATAAAATTGTTAGCACAGAGCCTGGCACTTACTAAAAGCTCATATGCTTATTATGTATAAATTTTGAAATTATCTGCTCTTAATGTTTATACTATTGTCTATTAAAGAGCATCAGGCATTTTACTACTTCGTATCTTTAATTGGGTCAGTCTTTAAAGGTCTTTTGTAAGTTCTAATCATATGACTATCACTATGTTAAATGCTGTAGACAGTAATTAGAAACTTGAAAATACAGTGTTTGGTATTTCAGTTTGAATGATTAAAAGTTATAATAATAGTAAAAGTCTAAAATGATTATATGTGGAGTGAAAATATAGTTAACTAAGGGGGGGGGGTCTGATGAGGATATTAGGCCATTTCTTAGCTATAATATCATTGTTTCCCTTTTATTTCCTTCGCCAGACCATTTGTTTTAATGCAGTGATCATACTTCCAGCCCCCAGAATCTCCCAGCAGTATCAAACTCCCACCCACACTTTTGCATACAACAGAGCAAACAGAAGAGTAAAATAATATTTTAAAAGTAGAAACATTTTTCTTGAAGCTCCACTAAAGGTTTCCCAAATTTTAATTAGAGATATTTTTGTCTGTGTTCTCAAGTAGTAAATTTACCAATTAAAAATTGGTTTGAAAATGTTGAACATCTCTGAGGTGTACATTTTCCTAAATAAAATAAACATAAAGACGTTTTCCTCACTTTTGATGAGTTTATAGTTTATTAGGGGAAAATGTGTAAAGAATAATTGTAGTAAAGTGTTAATGGTAACATGACAGACAAGTTACAAGGTACACATATGGGACCCAAAGAAAGTACTGATCACTTCTACCTAGAAGGGGGAAAACTCAGGTAATGCTTTGTAGGGGGAGCGTCACTTGAACTGCTGAGGTGGAGAGAGTGGAGGATTTGAGCAAACATAGAATGTGATATTGGGGTGGAATGCTGTCAACTATTAGGGCAAGAGAAGATGACAGAAGCCTATAATGACACAAAAGAATTTGAAATTTGTGCTGTCAGCAAATGCAATTGCAGGATGTCTCATGCTTAGGAGTGACATAGTCACTTTTTTCAATATTTTACTCCAATTGCTTTATTTGTATATTCTATCTGCCAATGCCCCATGAAGTCTGTGTGTGTGTGTGTGTGTGTGTGTGTGTGCGTGTGCACACGCATAATATTCTTTCCATGAACAATTTGAGAATTATATGTATACATCATGCTCTTTTACTCTTAAATACTTCAGCGTATGGTTCATAATATGAGGGATATTCTTTTATATAAATAACCACAATGTAGTTTTCAACTTCAGTAACATAACAATGAAACAATACTTTTTCCTAATCCACCATCCATATGTTCATTTCGTTCATTAACATAATAACATCTTTACAGCATTTCTTTCCCTCTGATATGGGATCCTGTTTAAGATCAAATATTGCATTTAGTTATCCGGCTTTCATTGGACTATTTCCAAAGCCTTCTTCATCTTTTGTGTTATTATTTTTTGGAGTATGCAAAAATATACAACAATATTCTTCATTTGGGGTTGTCTGATATTTCCCTATTTAATTCAGATTATATATTACTGATCAGAATATCACATAAACAATGTTGTGTCATTTTCAAGGTATCATATCTGGAAGCACATGATTCTACCTTTTACTGGTGATGTCAATTTTTTTTAATTTATTTTTTATGGTGACATTGGTTAACAAAATCCAATAAGTTTCAGCTGTACATTTTAACAGTAAGTCATATTTGTTTTAAGAAAGACTATGCAGAGGAGTGTGGCAGAGAGATCTGAAAGATGCAAAGATATTCTTTAGAGACAGCAGTTGAATGGAACAGTTTTAACAGCATGTGTTTGATACTTTCTGGACTACATAAACTTACTTCAAAGGCTGGAAAATTAACAAATCTTAGGTCAATAGAGAATATATACAATCAAATATTATATTGATTCTAAGCCATCACTAACTATATATAACATTTATATTGAAGAGTTATTACTGCACATATGCAATATTTTTCTAGAAAAAATATTGTAAGCACAGTATAGTCTAAACTATTATTTCAAATATGAGCTTAGCAAAACAAAGTGAATTTTAGAATTAGTAAAATCTCTAGAAAATTATACCAAAGCTAGAATGATGACTATGGGACATTGAAAATTCTAAACTGTTTTATGAATTAAAAAATATTAAGCTATGTTAACATAGTTTTACTGTTACATGTATTCACATAAATTCCAAAATTTTTCACTAATAGTTGAAATGGATAATTTTCTTTAACCAGAATATTTTATTACTGGGCGAGAATTCTTAATTAGATTGAAAACAGTTATAACGTGCAGTTTGTAATGACCTGTATTCTCAGTTAATGTCTTTCATTATATGAATTTCATAGAAAACCATGTACCTTTAAAAATTCTGGACAAGAAATAGATTCTATTATATTATATTAATTATATTATATTAATTATATTATATAATTAATTAAATATTAAATATTAGAGTAGCCAATAAAGCACATGTGAGAAATTAGTGTTTTTAAAATTGTAATTTTCAAAATAAAATTTAATAAAAATTATTGAAAAATACAAGAATTTCTAATTATTCGATAATGTTTCTTGCAGGATATTTCAACTTAGTTACTGGCCCTTGTTTTTGAGTATACAGGAAAAATCTTCTTTTAATGCTTAGTTATAAGAAGTGTCAACAGTCTGAAAAATTCCCATGAAAATTCTTCCCAAGGGTCCCCTTTATAGCCCCTTTCGCTTTTTGTTATGATGCTGTATGATCAATTTGTTTATGAGGTGAAGTGTAGTGTCAAAGCTAATAATCCTCTGTTTTCTGACTGTTGCTTATGAATGGTTCCTTATAGCATTGTTCTGTTACTATTTTTCTTTCAAGAACGTGGACATGCTTTTTTTTAAAATATACTAATAACTGGTTAATACTAATTTTAGAAACCAAATTCAATGCAGATTGAAACGTACATTTCTATGGAGATTACCTTCTTCTTAGTAAACAGTGCCATACACAAATGCCTCGCTGTTGCTGCTTTAATTAGAAAGAACCCCTTTTAACAATGTCTCTGACTCTGGAGGAATTATAAACACATAAATTGGAAGAGCTAAGAAAGCTTATTTAACTCAGCTGTCAACAGCAATCTCTCAGATCTGCTTAAATTTATTGGGAGGTGGGGAGATCTATTTGAAATGTCAATAATAAACACAGAACCAGTTCTGATAGTGTTACATTTAATACACAGAGATATATTACAAGGACGTAAGGAGTTGGCAGTAGCTATGTAAATGTACCTATCTTTTGAACCAATGATTTTAGTGTAGGACTATAGCCAAAATTATGCACAAAGGCATATTATAAGAATTTTTACTGTAGCAACTTTTTTTGTAATAGAGAATATTTGAAAATAACTTACATATATATTTAAAACAAGAGGGTCAAATATATGTTTCTATTAGACAATTTAGCTTTTTAAAAGAATAAAGTATCCTATTTGTACTGACATCAAAAGATTTCCAACATATATTGAGACAAAAAGACACAAAGCGATACACTTAATATAGTTGGATGTATGTTTTATTTTAAGTACATATGTGTGGGCACATGCATGTGTGTGTGTGTGTAGAATAAGTCCTGAAAAATTAATTTATGGGGCAACTGGTTATCTCTAGTAGAAACTTAGGTGGAGTGAAGGAGAATATTCACTGCTTTTACTTTTTATATTTTGTTGCTTTACTTGTGTAATTAAAACTAAAAGTAATATAGTTTCTATTTCTATACCCATTCCTTATAAATTGGACTTGGACACTTCTTTGTACATTATAGCATTTGTTTTTATATTAGCAAAAACTTGAGATTTCAAAAGTGATGACATAAACATAGAGAATATACCTATCATATTAAAAACAGTATTTCTCCTAATTTATCATTGTACATTTACTAGTATAGGCCAGTTTGACAAGTGAAATATATATAGATATATATTTTTCATATATGTATTTAATAAAAGAAGTCTAAGCATTAGGATTGAGTTGATGATAAATTAGTTTCATTATATAAAGAGAGACAAGATAGCATAATGTTTAGACAAGACAGTATCATGTTTAGACAAGATAGTATAATGTAAGAACAAGGTGTGCAGCGCTGGGTAGATCTTTGGTTTGAATCTCAACAACTAAGACCCTGGACAAGTTTGTTAAATGTTCCCAAGCCTCATTTTTTCTTGATTAAAAAATGGATATGGCAGTATCTGCTTATTGAAGTCTTAGGAAGATTAAAATAGATAGTGCATGTAGAAGCCCTGTAGCACAGTGCTTATCATATAATAAGTTCTCTTAACATTCAGAATTGTTTTAGTGATTTTTCATAGTTTATATTAATTGCTCATTTTCCTCAATAAATTATATAATTCCTGAAGCAACATAGGAAATATTAATCTATGAATTTCCAATACTTAATATATTTTCAAAACTATTTAATTCTCTAATATCATCTTTAGCTATTACATATAGAAATATAACTATTTTAGTATGAGAAACCTGGTGGTTAGCCTTGGAGAAACATATTTTATGTAATTCTCTTATTTTAATTTATTATCTGCACAGTACCATGAAATAGTGATATTTGGAGTACACATGGGAAATATGCAAAATAGATTACAAGATTGAACATAGGAAAATTGGTTTTCACTGTTGAAATTATTAATTTCTTTCTGAAATGAGTTTTCCTTTACAGATTTTCATTGTGCATTCAGACCATAGCTTCCTAATCAATAAAGTAATTCATATCATGGGAGAATGAAAAAGAGGAGAGACTGAAAGGTTAGTATAAAAATTATGTTTAAGGAACTGGTAATGAATCGAAGTTAATATGTCTATTTTAAAATTCATTTATTTCTTTTTCAAAACCACTTGACAATCTACTTTAGGAAATCAGCAGCTGAGAGAAAAGACAGTCTTGATTCTGTTTCCTTTTGAGAGTAAATCCAATGAACTAAAATCGTCAGACAACTGTTAATGTTATTAGACTTAATTCTGACCTTAAGAGTCTTGGAATTGACAAATGATATTGGACAGTTTCATTCTGAAAAGTTTTAAAGATACAAAAAAAAAAAAAAAAACCATTTAATCAAGTTTCTTGACAAGGAAGCGACCTTTAAGTTACCCAGCTCAACTCTGCCTTTCTGATGGGAATAAACAAGAACCAAAATTTGTTGTCAATTATCCTTGTAAATTTCAAACTATATTATTATTACAGTCATTTTAAGCAATTTGTGAATCGAAGAAATGTAGTTACTGCTTCGAGTGGCTATAAACAATGGATGATATATTCTATTTGGACTTTCGATACAGTTTTGTTAACCTATTTCTTGATTCAAGAAAATGTGAAGGTACAAAAGAGGAACTGAGCTTTGTAGTACTTAATATGAAGTCCGGTTTCCCTGTTCAGATTCAAAATCTACGAGAAAATACCTAAATCTAAATCTTGAATTTCAAGTCAAAACTGAATAAAAGAGCTGCAGTCCTTTTTCACCATATCTCTTTATTCTTAGTTCTTAATTCATCTCTAAAATGACTTAGTGGAGATCTTTAAGTATTTTTTTCTTCAACAAAAATGCTTGTTGTTTCCCCACTCCCCTCGTCCCCAAGACCTTACATATCAGATAAAAGTATTTTCTTTTGCCTCTGGAAAATAAAGAGAACTTTTACGAACTGTAGTTATGAAACAATAGTATTTCCCTTCAAAAGTCTCAATAAATTTTCTCATTATTTTCCTTTTTAATAAAATCATTATAAAGTAGAAGTTTGAAACTATCCTGCTCATTTTGTTTGTTAAGATCTTTGTAGTGTATTAATTTGTACTATTTCTGCTTAGATAGTGGTAAGATTTTAAGAAAAGAGAAATAAACAGCAACTTTATAATGCAAAAATGTTACACTCTACACGCTACTTTCTGTTGTAGACTGTCTGGAATTTTCCTCAGTTTAAGCCCCTCCTTGTCTATCATGACTTCCTCTGCAGAGTATTTCCTGTAGATATCCATTCCTAAGTAGATGGGGCAACTTTTTTCTTTTTCTATTATGTTTCTAACTGTAATCTGTGCACATTATTAAAGTCATACCTGTAACACTTAGTGGGTCTATTTTGATATGTTTACCTTCCATTTACCTTGCATTACACAATAGTGCAAGAATATGGATTTAATCTTTCTAGCACAATGCCATATACATAATGAAGCCTGAATAACTACTGAAAGAACAAAAACAGTGTTTAATATCTAGGGCAACACAGATCAAACAATTGCTAATGATGTTTCTAAAAATTATATAACAGCTACCAGGAAAGTATTTCTAACAACAGCATGTGTTTTTATCGTACTGCATGTGAAATTGCAGTCATTGTGCTTGGCTCAGATTCCTGGTATTTGGTGTGAATTCTATGTTTGAATGAGAGGATAAATCTGTGGTCAGGAGGTGTCTATAGTAGACTTATTCATTGATTTCAGAATTTAATAACAAACTTAAGAAAAATAATTCTTAAAGAGGAAAACAATTAACATTCTAACAGAGCATATTATTTAAATAATAAAATATATTTATTCATATATATTTATCTACTCAAATTGGTATTTGGTATTACTGAATTCAAATTAAAGTTTACCTGATCTATTACTGTACAAAAATATGAGGCAATTTTATTGAGATAACATATTATAGTCTTTTATACTGTACTAGTAATTGCACATGAATGCTCGCTTGCACAATCATTTTGGGGAAAAAACAGTCATCTTGTGTATTATCTCTTCATATTAGCAATAGAAATATTATCATTAATGTGTTGGAATATTATTTCTTTAACCAAATTAAATATGATATAGAAGTACATAATTTTTATATCTCTCTGAGAAACTGAGTAATCTGGAATGCATAAAAAGCCAGAAATTTGAAAAGACCTGTCATTTATTTCATTTATTATGCCTGTGTAGTGTACTTTATATATATTACACCTGAGCATTTAAGTTACCACTTAATCTATCTGATCTTCAGCTTCCATATTGGTAACTTGAGAAGAGTTGTAAATATATCTCTTGAGTTTTATGGAAGATTTAGCCAAATGTATTTTACAGCTCTGTGAATGAGTTAGTTATCAGCAGCAGCAGCATTGTTTCTTTCTTCCACAATGCATCTCAAAACTTTCATGAGTGCAACTTTCCTTAGCACTATCTCCTGTATTCTTGCTAAAGTAGTTAGTTCAGTGTTTGCTATTATTGGTTCCACTCTAGCCAGGCCTTTTTCAGTTCACTAAAAAGAAACTAGAAATCTGTAAGAGAATAATATTTTAAAAGAGGAGTTAGTAAATAAAGTACATTTCTTGTCTTAGTTGTTTTCAGTGTTCAAAAAGATTGCTCTTTCTTCTCAATTCTCATCTCAAGTTTTCCTATTTTTATAGTCAGTGGCAAGAAACCTCCAGCCTGTCAATGCTGCACATTTTCTATCTGTGTTGATGCCTAGAGTGAACTAGAAAATAAATCTTGTTGGTCATCACTGTGAACACTATGGAATAGCCTAGCCTCTATAATTTTCCACTTCACTACCACTGATAGCTACAAATGGAGAGTACAACTTGGGACTGTAAAAATAAAATCTTAAATGGGAAAACAATTACAGCTGTTTCTATCAATATCTGAGCCTTTTGTACAAAATGTAATGATAATCATGTTTTGTAAAACCTTTTTCATTTTTGTGGCTTCTTGAAGCTTTTGCTATGTCAGCAATATTCTTCCTGTTCATCAGAAAGTATTGAATACTGCCCTGAGGGCATGTGCAGCCTTCCACAAAGCAAAGTAGAAAAACAAATTGAGCAACAATTAAAAAGTCAGGTACATATAGTGGTTCATGTCAGACAGATGAACAATTGACTGCAAGACTTTTTTCATGTTTTCCCCGATGTGAGGTTAAGTGTTGAATACAAGCCCATGTGTTTTGGGGACTGTAATTTACTTTTGTATTCTGTTGATTTAAAAATAGACTATTAAGTAAAATATAAGTTAAATCTCAGGGCTTTGGGGGAGATTAATGTAGCCATATTCAGTTAGATGGGTAAAGATATGGTTTTCCTTTTTTCCACTCCCTTATAGACCATGGAATAATTTGCATACAAGAAGTGTGATTTTCCCCTAAAGAGCTGAAAGGAGAAAACTAAGCTCATCAACATTTGGTAGCTTCTTTCATGTAGTCCAAGTAATATTCCAAAAACATTATGAATTTGTGATAACATACTAAAGCATATATACTCTAAGCAAACAGCTCTAAAGTGTAATAATTCACTGTTCACTTCATATCAGCATCAATTCTTTAATAAATGAACATTTTTCTTGAGTTGATGAAAACTAGCACACAAATTCTCACACCCTGTCTTCCCAAGAAGAAATGTTATGAAGTGTTTGTATAACTAATACTTTATCTGCCTCCATGAGAAACAATTTGAAATAAATAATGCATTCATAGTGTTACAATAACAGAATCTTTATTCTATACATATATACGTATATGTATGGCTTCTAAAATTTTACACCATATTCAAATTCCTATCTTTGACAGATCAGATTATATCTATCTGACGCTTCCCTAGCATAAATGAATTACTCTGTTTTGCTACTGGTCTTCTAAGTGTCTGCAGTGTCAACATTAATTTTTTATGCTGTATTTCTTAAATATTCTAGAAGATTTTGAGTTATCTCAGTTATAAAATATTTCAATCTCCTAAAATATAAAACTAACAAGCAGCATTATCTTCACTTCTCACTTAAATAAATGATAAAACAAACAAAAAAGAGTCTATGGTGCTATGATAAGGGACAGAGTTAAGCTCTTAAGCAAGAATTAAGAGGCTATGGGAAAGAAATACAAATATTAATGGGCCAGTAGTTTTCTCATAGCTCCAAGTTCAAGATTTCTGCAATGTAAAAACGTGCGTACACACACACACACACACACACACACACACACACACACACACACACACACACACAATACACATATACCTATACAGAAACAACCTGGGTAGTGGTTGTTTACTTTATCTTTTAAAAAATACTTCACTAAGTACTCAAGTGATATGATAAGAAATTTTTAAAAAATAGTCTACATATAAAAGCTCAGAATCCAAAAGGAAATAAGACATATCAATACAATATCAAAAAAATAGAAAAAATTATGTAAATTAGTAAAATACAGATAAAATGGTAAGAGTTCAGAAAGCGAAAAACAATTTTTGACTGAAATGAGTTCAGAGAAATCTTCAGCAAGAAAGTAGCATTTTTGTGACCTAAAAATTAAAATCCAAAATTCCAGAATTGATAATGGAAAAGAGCAAATCTATGAAGATTAAATGTGAGTCAAATGTGGAGAACGGTACTTTTCTTAAATTGATACACAGACTATTCCAAGCCTAAGGAGAAAAGGAATTATGTAAGAAAGTATGTCTAAGCACAAAACAGTTTATAGTTAGGCCTTTGAGAAATAAAACAAATGGTGTTGCACCGAATAACATCTTTTTGGCTTATGTACTTCTAAATAGTTCGATTCCTAAATTTCTCTATCCAGGCATAGAGATTCAAGAACTAACATACAGGTTAGTTTTGACTGTCATGTTACTCAGTTTTAGCTCTAATTCAGGCCTGTTTCTGATTAATGTGAGTTCCAAAAGAAGATTCACTAGAACTTTCATGGAGGCCTCCTGCATTTCCCCACAAGCTGTCTCCAGGCACAGGAATGCTGAAATTGGTTTGGAGAAATTGCTTAGTTCCCCTGGAACTATCCCATTTGCACACAATGTTAGTTTCAATAGCTTGGGTCCAGACTCAACTAGAGGCTTTGCCAGATAAGTCCAAGTCGTGGCAATACATCATCTTCCTGTGGTTCTACCTGGAATATTTAAAAATCTTTCTGGCCATAATATTATTCAGAGATAGGTGATTTCAACTCTGTGACAAAACTTAATGATGCAAGAGGATGTTTAGGATAGAGAGTTCCAATAAACTACACGAATATTTGTTTCTAAAAAAAATTTGTCCAACTTGACTTCTGCATGTGTTTGATTTGTAGATGACAGCTCATCAAAGATTTTGGACCCAATTCCAGAAAGGATTTTAAGGTTTCCTTGATCCTTTCTTTTTCACCTATTTTTCTTTCAAACAAATCTAATTCCTTAGCTGTTTTTTTCTGGATTGTCTGGAAGATCGTCAACCATTTCACTGGCACCCAATGTAGAATTACAGTAGCTTAAGGGCCACGTATAAGGACTAGATGTAGCCCATTTCTGTGGAGTTGTATACACTCAGATTTGATTTATCCAAAACACAGAGATGGTCTCTCTTATAAAACTTGAAAGTGATAAAGTTAGTTAGCATTAGTCTTTGATTGTGTTTACTAGCTTTGCATTTTAAAAGATGTGAAATTGTAAACAAGCAAATTATTAGGAGACAGCACTTTAATAATCTTAAAGGTCAGAGGGAGGCCATTGGAGTTGGCAGCTCAGATATGCTGTTGCCATCTTGAAACTTTCTGGATGAAGCTGCTAAGGTTTCATATTTCTTCCTGCAGTTATTATAGCAATTTAATGAATCTCCTATCTCAAGCAATCCAAACTTTACTGTGGTGGCAAATTTGCAATGTGCTTATTCCAGTTAGGTAACCTTGGGCAAAAACACAACTATATAAACTTCAGTGTCCTCAACAGAAGATGCCAGGCTTCTGCCTCTCATACATTTAAGAAGGGTGATCCTGGCCTGCTGGCCTGCCACATATCCTCTGTTTCTTCTCTATGTCCCACAGATTGGCATGGCTCCAGCAACCACAGCTTGTAGCAAAGCAGCAAAGGGGGAGAGTTCCTGAAGCAATGGGGCTCCCACCACAGTGGTCCCCAGGATTTTATTTTATTTTTCTATTATCTGTTTTGTTTTGAACTGTTTTTATTTTGAGACCACTCATTATTACAAAACAAAACAAGCTCTTGTTATTTTACCTCAGGAGTGAAAAATAGAAGTAAGACACAGGGTGAAGAAATTATAGTTTTGATTCAGAAGACTAGTTCAGGCGCTCTGCCTCCTCCATCTGCGCAAGTTCTCCTCAGCTCACTTCTGAGTATCATTTTCTCATGAAATGCTGAGCACAAATAAAAGTGCAGCTGTTACCGTTGGAGCGATCGGAGTTCCAGAAACACACACACTTCTAGGTCCTTTTCACGGCCAAAGAAATGAATTTCAACTCAGTGAATTTGAAAAATATTTGTTCATTAAAAGCACATTATGCGGTAGAAGATGGATCAAGCCTAAAACTGGCTAGCCACGTGGAAATGAGGTTATATGGGTTATAGCCAGAAAAGATGGAGAGCTGTAACTCATGGGTGGGAAAGGTCTGCATTATATTTGGGGGCTGTGATGGGGTGGTCTTAAAGACATTTCTAGGTGATTGGCAAGTGAGGTCACCTTGACTGACACCTGGCTACTATATAACTTTGCCTAGTGCGTATGTGCTTACCCAGAATTCAGTCTGTTATAATTAAATTCATGAGCTTCCAGGCATAGACATGATTCTATAATGATGGTATAATGAGGCTGAAGTTATGGGCAGTACTTTCTGCATATGTGATTGTGGCCAAATTAGGCCGGCTAAGACTATAGCCCTCCTTTCCTTTGTCTCTGGGGATGCAGGAAAGATTCTCTATCAACAGGATGTTTTGGGGGCAGTCTCTGGGCTGAGCCCCTATTCCTTTGTTCCCCTGTCACTTATGTCTAACTAGCTACCTAACATAGCTATTTTCAGAACTGGAAAAATAAATAAAATACTTTTTAAGTGGCATTAGCTTCCATTTCCCTCATTTTTTGCAGAGTATGACTGAAACAGACCAAGTGGATTTGGCTTCTATTCAGTTTTCACTGTATATATCTTGAGGTCCAGGTAGAAGGAGAAGTCCAGGTCTAAATGGACCTCCTCATTGGGCTCTGCACTGGCCTGGCTCTGTTCCTCCGACTCATGTTTTCCCATGAGGCATTGTTTTATAATTGTGATGACTGAGATCGTTTGCAGGCATCTTTCTTGATTTCTGCCCTGTGGCACAGCAGGGCCCTGATGTTAACATTTTCCTTACTTACTTGGCCAAGCAGGCACCTTCTGAACACCCCTGGGCTTGAAACACAACCTGACATCTCTAGTGTGGATCTTCTCACTTCCAGTTTAGGATCAGAAATTCTAAAGCTAGTTTTCCACTTCTAGTTTAGAGAATGATACTTTAGAAACAAATGATAAACAGTAAACAGGCAGGGAAAACCATCAGCAATCTATTTCTATTGCCAAAGTTAAAGGAACTATTAACCCAAACTCCGATAATGGCAGTGAGAACTGGATGGGAAAATTGTGGCAGATGAGAGACTGAGGACTAGAGGCGGGGCTTGGCATGTTTCTGACTGTGAGAGAGCAGGAGAAAAATATTTTTTTGAGATGATTTGACCAGGCAATTAGAAAGCTAGGCCTACCAAAAATGAGACTCTGGAAGGAGGAGCAAGCTGGAAGAGAAAACCATCCTATAGTTTTAGATTTATTGTGCTTAAGTGGTCAGCGGGAAATTTACATAGAAATAATAGTTATTATTCAAAAATCAAAACTAGGCTCAGGAAGGAGTACCAGCTGGAGATGTAAATTTGAATTTGTCTCAAAAAGTAGTTTTCATAGAGAGTAATGCCAAACGGTTGCAAAGAAGGAAAAGAAAAGAAGGTTGACTAGAGCAATGGAAAAGAATATTATACAAGGGAAAGGATATTACTAGGAAGGTCTTGTATCCTCTTTATTGATGGTTTGTAAACTTGAGAAGACAATACACAGATAGAATCAGCATTAAATAAAAAGAATTGTACCTTCTCACTGATTTACCATTTGCATTGTCAGTGTTTAAACCTCTCAGTAGATAGATGATTAATAGATAAATGGATAGATGATAGATGATAGCTAGCTAGTTAGCTAGCTAGATGATAGATAAATAGATAAGATATAGATAGATAGATAGATAGATAGATAGATAGATAGATAGATGATAGATGATAGATATATAATAGATTTGCATAAGTGTATAAGAATATGTTCTGTTAACCTTTGATATATCATCAAAGTTCATTGAAACTAATCAGTTTTTGAGTATTTTTTAAATTGTTTGTTTTAAAGCAATTCTAATTATTTTAAGATTTGATGTTATTTATATTTTCTTAGAAGTCTACCAGAGAGTAAAGATAATATTGCCTTATTATTTTTGAGTAGCATAAAATTCATTATTGCTTACAATTAATGTATGAGCCATTAGACCCTTTTGTAAATTGTAAGATATATTAACAGATCTTGATGATCTTATTATTTTTATATTTTGAAACACTTTGCTATTCTATTATCTTAGGGAATATTTTATAATTACATGTAAATTAGTGCCAACCATGCAAAAAATATTAAAATAATTAGAAAATGAAAAAATGACTTTGCCTAGGAAGATAACATAATATTGAAATAGACACCATTATGACACATTCTTCAGTCTTGGTATTGTGTTGCTAAAGTATTTCATTATCTTTCAAGTAGGTAAAAAAGGAAATCTAACAACACCATTTTTATAGTTTTTTTAACCTTTCATTGAACACAGCTGAATATTCAGAATTTTTTATTTTCTGATGATAATGATGAGAAAACTATGAACAGAGCAAGACACTTCATAATCACTAGATTAATTAGATGATAAATTAAAAGAAATAGAGAGTGGCACTCTAGTAGGATGGTAGTGGTAAAATGAGTATAAAAAACTCAGATTAATTTCTAAGACAAAAATATATGTCTAAGTAATAAAGAAAATAGTGTGTTCTCATTCAGAACATCATTAATAGGGAGAATTTCATCTCAGAAAATTATGCAACAAGAACTTAAAAAATCCTTGCTAGAAGGATATGAAACAGCATTCGTTCATCTTTTATAATATTTATGCACCAAAATTTACTTAAGATCATTAGTACACAGATGCAGTTGTATAAACAAAAACAATTGGATAGAAATTGATAATATAGATATAAGATTATTGTTTCTAAATCCAAAAATGAAAATATATAGCAATCATAAATAAGAAGATAGTTCTTGCTTCAACAAAAATATGGATCATCGTAGTTCCTAGGAGTTTGTGTCTTAAAGGTGCAAATATAAGAGGAACCTGAAGTAATGATAGACGAGAAGCTGTTAGGAATATACTTGAAATCTAGAATCAGAATTTACAAGATGAATATGTTCCATCATTATATATTTTGTGGAAATATACTTTCAAAATTGGGAAAATAAGGATTAAATTTGGGTTAGTTATATTTAAATTCTTATGAATATTTATGATAATGATTTTTAATATCTTTTTGTAAACTCCTATAAGTTATTCATAGAATGACCTAAAATGATAAATAAAATTCTATTGTCTGAAAAAGCTTGTGTAGAGTTAGTATTTTTTCTCCTAAAAATAATTTGTAAAATTTAGTAGGGAAGCCATACGAACTTGAGTTTCCTTTCCCCCAAGCTTTATTACTATGTAATTGACATATAAAATTGTGTAAGTTTAAAGTTGTACAACATGATGATTTGATATATGTACATATTGCAAAATAATTGCCGCAATGAAGTTAGTTAACACCTCTAACACCTCACATAATTACATCTGTATGTGTATGGTAAGAAAATTTAAGATCTACTTTCTTAACAACTTTCAAATATATAATACTATATTGTTAACTATTAGGCACCATGCTGTACATTAGATTCCCCAAACTTATTCATCTTATAACTGGAAGTTTGAACCCTTTGATTGACCTCTTCCCATCTACCCCACTCCTAGTCCCTGGCAACCACTCTTCTATTCCCTGTTTCTATGAATTTGGCTATGTTAGAGTCCACATATAAGTAAGATTATACAGTATTTGTCTCTCTCTGTCTGACTTATCTCACATAGTATAATGCTCTCAAGATCCATTCATGTTTTCCCAAGTGGCAGAATTTTCTTCCTTTATGGCTGAATAATATTCTAACGTGTGTGTATGTGTGTGTGTATAGATGAATAAATTAAGAAAAGATATAGATCTATATCTATATATCATATCAATTATCTATCATAGGTTTTTTCCATATGTTGGCTATTTTGTATAATGCTGAAATAAACATGGAGGTGCAGATATCTCTTTGAGATTACTATCCATTACTATTTGTTCTTGAGGATATATACTTAGAAGTGGAATTACTGGATCATATGGTAGTTTTATTTTTGTTTTTTTGAAGAAACTCTGTGCTGTACCAGCTTACATCCCACCAAAAGTGCACAAGAATCCCCTTTTCTCCACATTCTTGCTAACACTTATCTCTAGTGTTTTTGATAATAGCCTAGATTCTAACAGATGTCAAGCGATATCTCATTGTGATTTTGATTTGCAATTCCCTGATAATTAGTGATGTTAAGCATCTTCTCACGTACCTGTTGGCATCTGTATGTCTTCTTTAGAAATATGTCTATTCATATCCTCTGGCCACTTTTAATCAAATTACTTGGTTGTTTGCTATTAAGTTGTATGAGTTTCTTATGTATTTTGCATAGTAACCTCTTATCACATATATGGTTTACAAATATTTTCTCTCATTCCACAGGTTGCCTTTTCATTTTGTTAATTGTTCCTTTTGTGTGTGTGTGTGTGTGTGTGTGTGTGTGTGTGTGTGCAGAAGTTTTTAGTTGTATATAGTTTATTAATTTATTTTTTAACCTTTTTTCCTTGTATTTTTGTTGTCATATTCAAAAAAATTATCGTCAAGATCAATATCAAGGAGCTTCTTCCCTATGTTTTCTTCTAGGAAATTTATGATTTCAGGTTTTACATATAAGTCCTTAATTCATTTTGGGTTAATTTTTGTGAGTGGTGTAAGATAGGAGCTAATTTTATTCTTTTGCATGTGAATGTTCAGTTTTCCCGGCTCCATTTATTTAAGAAACTATCCTTTCTTCATCAAGTATTCTTGGCTCTACTGTAAAATATTTGTTGATTGAGTATGCATGGGTTCATTTCTGACCTCTTGATTCTGTTTCTTCAGTTTATATGTCTGTTTTTATGACAGTGCCATGCTGTTTTGATTACTAAAGCCTCATAATATGATTTGAAATCAGGAAGTTTGATGCCTCTAGCTTTGTTCATCTTTCTTAGGATTGCTTTGGTCGTTGGAGTCTTTTTTGGTTCCATAAGAATTTTAGGATTTTTTTCTATTTCTCTGAAAAATACCATTGGCATTTTGATAGGAATTGCACTCAGTCTATAATGACTTTGGGAAGTGTGGATATTTTTAACACTATTAATTCTTCCAATTCATGAACACAGGATATCTTTCTTTTTCAGTTTCTTTTATCAATATCCTGCCCTGCATTTTGAAAACTGCAAACTGCTTCCTGGCAGCAAACTGGAAAAAATCATGGAGCTTATTTCTTTTGTTTCTTTTCTCTCAGGGATCATTGCCCTGTGCTGCCTGTTTTCAAGTATCTGAAAATACCCATTAATAACTATGGATGGCATACAGTTCCTCCTGGAAATGCAGGGGGGAAACTTCTACTCACCAACTTTTAGGGTCAGAAGGTGATTGAGTAATCACATCCAATTGTGGCAGATAGGTTTCCTGCCTTTTCTTCCTCTTCTTTTTATTATTGTCATGTAATCATAAATTTCTATTAATTCAATATTTTACTATCAATCATACTCATTTTTAATCATTTATTTTTCCCAAATTTTCTCAGTGGAAAACTATTTAATCTGTTTTCTGTGCCCTAATCTTTGAGATTTCCTTATTTTGTGGCATAGCAAACAAATAACTTAATCTCAGAGTCCCCTCTCCCTACCTGAAATCAGCAATTTTGGTTTTCTTTTGTGTAAATTTGTCAGTCTTTTTTTTTTCTTCTGAATATTTATTTGGATTTTTATGGACCCGGGTGATTCTATATTTGAGTCAGAGAGCAGTTTTGTTGAATTATTTGCTTCCTTAATTATTATTGTTATTATTTTTGCTGTAGTATAGTTGTTTAGTAAATAACATATTTTGATCTGTCTTCTAATCTTTTGTTTGCTCTGGTTTGGCCTTCTTAGCCAATTCTGCTTGTCCTGGGTGTTCTTATTTTCACTTATATGTAAATTGAGACATGTGCTATTGTCTTTCTATTTATTATGACGAAGGTGCACACTATGTAAGGTTATTGTGCTCTAATTGTTTTCAATGGATTTTGGAGAACTATAACTTGTAGGATTGGATATTATAATTTAAGTAGTCACAATGATTTTCTAAGGATTTCTGCATTTCTTTCTTTTTTAACTTCTTAAAATTATATCCTGGGTTTATGTTGTTGTTTCGTTCTATTTTTGCTTAACTGCAGGGTGCACTGAAGTATGCTTCCAAAACACTATTTTTACCACTATTTATACTATTTGAAATATCATCTATCATCCATCTCCTCATGTTATATATTTTTGTGTGTATTAGGTTAAGTAAATTTAATTTAAAAAATTATTTTCTGCTAAAAAAAACAATTCATATCTATTATATTATTTCTATTTCATTCAACAGATCAGTACCACAAATTATTATACTATATATGTTGGATTGTATGTTGGGAACGATATATTTAAAATATCATATAAAACCTAATTAGAAAACTGTATACCGATATAGTGGTTAATAGAACACTCTATAGTCAATTCTAGACTTAAAAACTGGATCAACCCTTATGTGGGAACCTCAGGAAAGCTTGTTTTTATTGTTGTAAAATTTATCAAATAGTAGTATTAAAGCCTTAGCATTGTTATGAGGTTTAATAAGTTACCCATGAGAAATGTATTGCCCAGCACTTAGTAAGCATTTAATAAATGTTAATAGATATTCTTCTCTTTATGTATAATTATCTACATTTGAACTTTGCAAATGCAGTCAGTACATATTTACATTTACATTTTCTCTATTGTCTCAAAGGAGTAGAATTAGAATAGACTTTTTCTTGACTGAGCATTTATATTGAACTTATATCATTCAACTTTCAGAGCATGTAGAGAAATATCATAAAGCACTATATGTTTTTAAATCTTATTTTTTTAAAAAATACTGTGTTTATGTTTATGTATCCCGAAAACAAAATGCAGTTTTATTTGCCAACAGATAATAGAGAATTTTGAAAATGAAAAATAATTTTAAAAATATTATTGAAATTAAATAAGTGCATCTAATAATACAGAAAGCTTAAAAAGCAAAACCAAGATTGAAAATTCCTGATAATTCATGACACTGAGATAATTGCTATTAACATCTTATAGATTGTTTCCAATTTATTTTACAACCATCACTGTCTCGCAACACCATATGTAAACTTTTGCTCACAAATATAATTTTTGTTTTTGATTAATTTTTAAAAGTATAATTATTGGGTCAAAGGGAATACATGTATTTCATGCTATTGATGTCTTCCCAAACTGACATTTGGAAATATTATGTCACTTGTCTATGATTAGATTACTACCTTTTCTATTTTTGTTCATTTTCAAAACCTAGACAAAATTTTGTTCACAAACGGAATGCTGTTTTAGCTACAAACTCATTCTCAGATAACAGGATCTTACTTATATTGTTTTGATTAAAAATCATTACGTATTTTCTTATTTAAAAACAAAAAGATTATAAATAATAGGTCTATAAATATATTTTTGACCCATAAATGCAAATTTGAAAGTGACACTATTCTAGAAATGGCATCACAAATCAAAAGAATAGATGATCCAACATATAGTGTGGTATACAATATTAATATTTACCAATATCCAGTTCTTCTTCATTTCTAGATACATAGGAGATTATACTCCCTACACCCTTGAATTTGGAAGTGATGATGTGACCAGAGTTTATGGCCAATGCACTGTGAGCAGTAGACCATCAGCTCTCCAAATGGAAAAAATAAGATAAAATTATTTCACTATCTCATAAAAGACAGAAAGATAAATTTCAGGTGTGTTATAAATCTATCAATGAAAAACAAACAAACACACAAACAAAAACCCATGAGAAAATAAAAAAGACTTTCCATGTAAGATTAAAAAAGGGAAGGATTTTTTAAACATTATACCGAACAATTTGACTCCTGTGAAAGAAATTTGAATCAAAAATTGCACTGCAAAGTCATACCATAAAGAAGAAAATATAATAAATACATGGGAAAGATATTAGGTATTTTCAGCATAGGCAAAGATTATACATGTGCATTTATATACATATATTTAAAACAACTATAAATCAACCCCCAAAATAAAAATAACCATGAAGGAAAAAGTGGACAAAAGAAATGGACAAAAATTCTTATAATATTTCTCTTTTAGAATTCTTCCATTCTCCACCTTTTTAAGCCTTTCTCCCAATTCCTAATATTTTTTTCTATAAATATGCAAGGATACATAAATTCTTTCTTGCATTGATTCATCGAAGAGACATTGTTTGCCAGCTATGTCCTAAACATGTTCTAAGGGTTTAGGGCACAGGCCTTTTCACTTCCTAAAGTTCTTTATGCACATAAATACTTCATCCTAAAGATGAACCCTGGGAGACCCAGTACACAACTCAAAGTGTCAAAATTTCCAGAATAAACTTGATTTTAGACAAAGTATGATTCAGCTAGTTTTTTAATCATTTCAGATATGTTTATAGTTTTTTTTAAAAAAATAATCAGTAATCTAAATAAATCTGTGACCAGAGAATATTAAAATGTAGAGAAGAATGAAATGAAAAAAAAATTAGGTCTCTGCTAATCTTGCTGACTCTAATTTTGCCTTTTTTACAGTCAGTGAATTATTACAATCAGCCAAGCTTCTAGTTAGTAGATCAAGCAAGGCAATGTGGATATGACACTCCAGATCTACTTTGATTTAACAAGAATTATTGGAAAAAAAAAATTAAGCAATTGTAACTCAGAGTTCTCAAATGTATATTTAGGCTTAACCCCAAAACTTTAACTTCCCAAGTGACTTCCCTTTTTTTCACTCAGATTGCCCCCTAGTAGTTCTTTTCAGTGTATCTTCAATATGTCTGACATGAATATTAGACCCATCTCTGATTTCTTTCATTTTCATTACGATATAAGGAGGTAGATATTACCTTAATGTTATATCTCACCATGACATGTATGTTTTTCTCTTTTATTTTTGTTTTGTTTCTCATTAAAGCCTATTTGTTCTTACATCATTGTTACCAATGTTTATTTGTTCAGAAATAATTGAGATTTGCTTTTTATTTTGATTTACTCCACATCAATATAAACCTTTTCGTTGTCCTGTGCTTATGTATTAATAATCTGTGCCAATCTTATTATGTTGAAATTGGAAAAAAATTTTAGTTTAGACATTCAAAGAGTGAAATTTATGAAGGACTGGCTCTTGATATATATGATGAAGAAATATTTGCATCCAAATTGTTAGTAATTCTGTGTTTTTGTTTTTCCACAGGAGAGAATGTTTAAAATTTCATCAAATGAAGCATATTTTTGAAATACTGGATAAAATGAGATGCTTGCGAAAACGTTCTACAGTGTCATTCTTGGGAGTTCTTGTCGTTTTCCTTCTATTTATGAACTTGTACATTGAAGATAGCTATGTTCTGGTAAGTTCTAAAGATTGATTATTTTTTGTTTAAAATAAGGCCTACATCAAACTAGACTTAGTTCACTTGTAAACTAATTTCAATCCTAGGCTGTTGGAATAGACTTAGTTTGAGCAAAACTTTCTATCTACTTACTTTTCATATTCATTTTATATTATCAAATTTACAATTGTTTTAATTTATGTTGCAATGTTTTCATTAATACTTTATATATATTGTAGTTCATATATATCCATCTAATTACAAATAAATTAGTTATCATCACTATGCTGAATTAATATTATGTAAAACCATTTCAAAATTTGTGCTTTAATTTAAAATATATAGAATAAAGAACATTTGCTTAATTTAATTACTCTATTTTTTCTGTTTTTCTATATTATCAAAATTTCAAAATCTCTTCATCTAATTAATGATACTAGTTGTGCTGTTGTGCTAAGAAATTATATTTTATTACAATGTGTGATACCTCATTTGGATTTTGAATAGCCCTAAAAGGCCACCATATTATATATTTATATTCACTGAAAAATAATATAGAACCTCAAAAACTAAAGATATTGATATGAGAACTATTTAGTAGTTTAAAAAATAAAATTAGTAGATTACATATGAATGAATTTTAAGTAAATTATGAAAATATTCAAAAAGACTTATTCTGGCTAATTGTGAGAACTCAATCTGTTTCTATTACTTATTGTTGTAGTTATCACAGCATTCGATAAGTGATAACATGGAAATTATTGCTTTTTCATTTTCTCTCTTTGAGCTGAGCTTAAGATATCTAAAAAATTCCTAATCTTTGCATTGTTATCTCTGTTCACATATTCCAGAAAATCAAAACCTTTTAACATATAGAGGACTGAAAAATACTTTCCATCATGCAAACATGCTGAAAGTTTGAATTAATACTTTAGCAAGAGAAAATCTGACAATAACCACAAAAAAACATTTCCAAATGTTTTATTTTATTAATTAAACATGATTTATTAACTACCTAGTGTTTTCCAGATATGATATTATATCCTGTGAGCCAACCATATGATCTTAGTATAGATCCTCTTAGAAGGTCTCTGTAAAGCACTTTACTTCCTTTAGCATTGTTTTTTAATTGTAAAATTCTGCCAGATTCCTATATTTGACTCTGCCTAGGCCTTTTACCTTCAAGTATGGGTCTTTACCTTGTGGACACTTCTTTCTACCATCAGCAATCAATTCACAATGGCTGAAATCACCACAGATTAATAGAATTTGACTAGTCATAATTTAGGTAAATATAACACTGGAGAAATTTACTAATAATATACATTTTGGATTTTTTAAAACACAATTATTAAGTTTATGAGATTTAACGACAATAGAGCAAGGCCCATGCGATCCAACAATTTTTTGATAGAATTAAAGATCATAAATTAATTAGAGGAATTCTTCATTAATGATTTAATTTTGTAATAAAAATTTATTTCTCACATCTATATCTACTGGTAGAAGGAAATCACATCTTGTAAATTAAACACATGCTATTGGCAGGATGCTTGTTGTATTCAATGACTTGATGCATTTATGAGACACTTTCAAGTGCGATTTCAATGTTTCACTATAACAGACAAAAGACCATTGTACGCAACAAACATCCTTATATCATTCTTGAAATAAAACCTCTTTAAATTTATTTAAAAATGTGTAACAAATAATAGACTATATATCGATAAGAAGATCAAGTAATATTGCCCTGTTTTGTGAATATTTATACATTTTTATCTAAATATCAGACCTAGCCACCTAATATAAAATATGTAGTTTAATGAATTAGCTCTTACTAAAGAATACTCTCTAGATAAAATTTTCTCTGGATATATTGATATATCTGGATATATATCTAGACAAATTTGCAAATTAACCTCAATGCAAAGTAGAGATTGCTTCTTAGCTTTAAAAACAGAAATTATTTTTAACTATATTAAGTTAGGAAAAGTGAGTTAAAATGATTGCTAAGTACGAGAACCTCTCCTTACTGAAAATTCACTGGAACTATTTTATTAAGTTAATTTTTCATTATTTACTAGATGATATTCTCTACCTACTTTGTATTTTGAGCTTAATTTTAACCAAATTCTTAATATGTATAAAAATTTGAAACTATTTAAATTAATGATGTAAAATTACATTAAAATTGTTCTTCTACAAATGTTTAATGCCCAGGGAAAACTAGTCTCCTACTAGAATATAATTCAGTTTCTTTTTAAGAATTCTCCCTTTGACCCTTTTATCTGTGTTTATTTTATTTTTCCCAAAATTATCTGATGGTTTTCTTTCTTCACTCCAGAATGCAACAATGCGTGCAATTTTCTAAGCTTAAAAATTAGCCAGCCTTTCTTTAACTGTTTTCATTATTTCAAGGGAAATAATAATTATAATTCAGAGAAATCAGATAAATAATTCGAAGTAGTAAGGTCTCTGGAGTTACTTGGCACATTCTATTCTGCTCTTTTTTTTTTTTTGCTAGAAAATCCATTGGTGGCCTGAAATCTGGGCACATAACACTTTAGTTTATTGTTTACATATTAGGGACATATGCAGCTTTCAATGGGAAAGGAAGCCAAGCTCAGTATAAAAGACAAATAGTATCACAAGGCAAACTAAGTAGAAGAGATGCTGCATGCCCAATCAACTTAGCCTCTAGGCTGTAAGCATCTTCAAAGTAGCCACTGGGGTATATATTTAGTCTGTAGCTGGTCCATTGAATTGCATTTCCATCCAGAAAATGATTGTCATAAAGCTTTGTCTTATTACTGAGAAATACACTATATAGCCTAGTAGCTACAGAAAGAAGTCGTCTAGGGAGAGCCTAGCTGTTAGGTATATGCCTCTGAAAAGCAGCCAACAAGGCTGACCCAGGTGAAAGTGAACTATTTATTTATGCCAAAAAGTGTAAAGAAGCTTGTTCTTGAGAATTTAATAAAGTGATTTCACATAAGTTTCATTTTATTTTATATTCTGTTATGTCCTTTATTCAAGATGTATGTATTCTATTTTATCACAGGAAAAAATCGGGATTTTTATGTGTTCAAGATAGAATTTATAAAGAGATATTCAATATCTTATACTTACTTTAGAATGGGACATCTCCTAAGAATAGAGTGGTAAAATGAATTCAATGTTGTGACTACTGTAATTTTTATAGCTTTGTTTTCTACACCCTATTGATTATAGACATCATTATATTACTATTAAAGTAGTTGATGCTAAACTGAGTCCCAGTTAAATTTTAACAATCTTAAATTTGTTCACTTTAAAACTTTAATGCTGTTTTATATGTTTTCAGATAGATAAAGATGAATATCTTTGTAAGTAAAGCACTTAAAATTATCAAATTCAATGGGTATATTTATAAGAAATCTAGCATCCAAGGTTTAATTCCATATATTTTGAAAATCTATAACTTACAGATGGCAAATACATTATAATTTTTATAAAAGGACTAAAGTATTTCTCTTTTTCCAAAATTACAAAGGCAATATAAAATAT
Source organism: Pteropus alecto (assembly GCF_000325575.1). NCBI lineage: Eukaryota > Metazoa > Chordata > Mammalia > Chiroptera > Pteropodidae > Pteropus > Pteropus alecto. The sequence continues at coordinate 19,334,643 of NW_006443138.1, read as the reverse complement.
AGAAATATAGCATTAAAGACTAAATATAGGTTCATAAGCAGAACTGAAAAAATAATTAGAATAAATTTTGATTTGGCAGGAACCAAATCGAAAGTTCTTTCCAGTCATGGTCTGCTATTTTCAATTTAAATTTTAAACCAATTCCAGTCTGGCCGTACGTTTAAAAGTTCGAGTTAAGTTACCTTTTCCATTGACATTTGAATTTGACACAAAGTAGTGAATGTTCCAATTGAGATAAAATTTGTTTTTGAATCCTTTCTAATCATTTAGAACTGGAGTTTAATTAAAGTTTCATTGACCATAGCTAAGTAATGTGAGAACCAAATTTATTTAATGCATTCACTTTCTCCATAGTCTTAATGGTTTGCACATGCCTCACCTGCCATTCTATATTGAATAGTCAAAATACATCTGCATGACAACACACAGTACAATGGACAACTTGCCAAAAAGAAACACTTTTTTCTAATTAAGTTGCCCTAAAACATATTCTAACAATGATAGCAAACCATATACAAAAGTCGAGCAAGTCATCATTTTGCTAATAATGCTAACAAATAAAGACTTGATCAAATGATGATTAGATAATCAAAATCTACAATTGAACTTATATCAAAGAAGAGAGAAAAAGAAAGCAATTAATGGTTAACAGGATATATTTTATCTGCATATAAATGTTTCTTTGAGTATAAACCTTCCACAAAATTGAATGACCTGCGTCATTACTTAATAGATAAAAGGGATCTTAAATATAAAAGTACCGGACTTCACTTCCAACAGAATACCACACACACACACACACACACACACACACACACACACACATACATGCACACAAACAACAAGCAAACATGGAAAGACTAGTGCAAGCTCTGAAGACCTTTCTTTGACTTGGTACAAATGTATTCTATCTGAGGTAGCTCAAAGACATTTCAATAAAACATTGCCATGTCACAAGGACCATGGCTGTCCATTCTCAACAACCTTCAATTATAGTGGCCATATAAGTGACTGATTAAAATTTCTCGATTAATAAATTATCCGAAATCTAACTATTAGGTCCAGTGCTGCATCTTCCTCATCATTCCTAAGTTTCTCAATCAGAAATGGTGTGTGGTCTTTTATTTAACAGTGATTGAAGAAGAGTAAATAGCTTAATATGACTCATATATGGGGAATTTAGTGGCAATTAGTTTTATACAAAACTGTAAAACAGATTAATGTCAAATTTTAAGATCCTTAAATTACTATAAAGAACTTGAGTTTTAACATGAAAGCAGTGGGAGTTTTCATGTGGAGATTTTTTTATCAAGAAAATGTCATTATTAATGTATGCTGTAGAAAAGCAAATGTAAGTATATATAAAGAGTAGAATGGAGTAGAAAGAGCCTGGAGCAGATACTCTAGATAAGAATACAGGTGAGAGATAATGATCTAAAGCTTGTGATACCAGTAATTGAGATTTATATGGTATATATATATTATATATGTAGCCTATGTATTCACTGTATAAGGAGAAACTATTTAATCCATGACCATCTATTATTTATTTATTTTCTCTTCTTCTTGGTATTCAGGAAGGAGACAAACAACTTATAAGGGAAACATCTACACATCAACTGAATTCAGAACGCTATGTGCATACTTTTAAAGATTTATCTAATTTCTCAGGAGCCATCAATGTCACCTATCGCTACTTAGCTTCCACACCTTTACAAAGAAAGCGTAAGTATCCTTACACTTTTAAATCAAGAACATATGAATTATTTTGTTTTAAAATAGTGATGACTTACTCCATTTGTATAGCAATAAAAGTTTATAGGATTTACAAATATGATATATTTGGGGGAATATTTCAGTGTTTCTTCACAAATTTAATTGCTCACTGATCCAAATCTATTAATAACAAAAATAAAATGAAATAAATGCCTAATCGTGCTAGAGATTCTTAACAGTTTGATGTAGGACCATGTAGAGAGACTATGAAAAATCAATTTCTTTTAAATTTATAAGTTAGGTTTTAAAAATGGCTATTCCCATATTGATACATTTTAAACCTTTAATAGTTTGGTTTTTGTGACTTGCTATCAGTTTTGAGATAGTGAGAGTCATATATTAGTTCCCTAAGGTGCTATAACAAATTATCACAAAGTGATTTTAAACAACAAAAATGAGTAATTAGAGGGATTGTTTTATAAAAAATATAAATGTCTAACCAATGTAATAACCAATGTACTTGAAACTAATAATAAAATTAAACTAAACAAACAAACAAACAAACAAACAAAAAATCACAGAAATTATTGTCTCACATTTCTAGAGGCCTGAATTCTGAAATCAAGATGCTGGCAGTTCCACATTCTAGAGTAGTTTCAGGGTAAAATTATTCCATGCCTCTTCCAGATTCTGATGGCTCTTGGCATTCTTTAATTTGTGTTAACACAATCGCAATTCCCTGTCTCTGTCTTCACATAGCCTTCTTCCTTTTGTCTCTCTGTGTCCTTTCCTCTTCTTATAAGGACACTAATCAATAAATTTAGGGACCACTCTAAATCCAATTTAACTTCACCTTGAGATCCATAATTAAGTGTATCTGCAGATTCCACTTCTAAATAAGGTCATATTTTGAGATTTCAGGTAGACATAAATTTTTGAAGGAAACTATTTCACTCACTACAGGCAGTTTGATTCCAAAAAATAACATACTACATATCATGGATTTCAAGATACCATACATTACAGAAAGTATCATGATATGATTATTGTACCCCTAAGAAAATATAAGTATTTATTATTTTAGTTTTAATTGTAAGATTCCATCAGTGGTAATATATCACCCTATTTTTAAACATTTCTGTATGAAAAATATAAATTTTAGAATCAATGGAATACAGTGCTATCATGGATTTCTTAATAGCTTGTATAGAGACCATAAAATTGAGTTCTCTGTTTATGTACATGAGTTTGTGATCACCAGGTTGAGAAAATCATAACTTAATTCAGATTTCTTTAGATCTTTTTTTTATTTTTTCGTTCTAATGTCTACTGCTCTTAAGCTTCCTTCTAATTATCTTAGAAGTTATTTT
>NW_006443138.1:19320313-19331481 GCF_000325575.1 Pteropus alecto | reverse complement strand
CTACATCTGTTACATCACCTTCATTCAAACATTACTGATTTCTGTTTTCCATGCTAAGTTTATCAATGTATACTGGCACATATATCAACTGCTTTATACTAAAGAGGCAATATAATATAAAGGATAAGAACAAAACAGTTTGAATCTTGGCACTACACTTCTCACTAGGTGTCACATCTTGCACAAGTTACCTCATCTCACTCTGATTGAGTTTCCTCATCTATAAAGCGGAAATGATGATAAGCGCAAAGCCATCCCAAAAGACTGCTATGAATATTCAAGATGCATATTACAGATAAAATGCATAAACTTCTGCCTATTACGTAAAAAATATTCTATAAGTATTGCATTATTGTGCATTAATGAAGGCTGGTGGCTTGAGTTTTATGGTACCAGATAGCATTAGATTTTCAATAAAAGTCAGGGTTGTAGCCCAGGTATTTAAAACAAAATATGTAAATCTCTACCTCTCTGACTAGTAAAAATAAAAAAAGACTTTTCTTGAAAGAGACTTTTTCAGTATTGCACAAATCATATCATATAGGTGTCTGAATTAAAACAGTGGTCTTGGTGAATATAAACATTTTCCTATTTTCCAAATGATGTTTCTGAGATTTTATTCAGTTCTTAGTTGTGGTGGAGTTGAGAACTTTAAGGAATAAAAATATTTCAATAAGAAGACAGACATCTAGCACTTCTCAGAGGCAAACTGCCACTTCACTAGGTTTTATTTTATTCCCAAAATATCCAATTTCTAATTTTAGATTTTAAGTATCTGGATAAAATTTCTCCAAAATTAATACAAAATGTGTTTCAAAATAAAGAAAACAGTAATATTCATGTCTTGGATCAATGTACCATACATGTGAGCAAAATTCAGTTTTTCAAAAATAGCTTATGATATTGTTTGCATTCTAATTAACAAACCTGATGAGTTTCAAAATAAAGTTTTGAAATCCAATTATGAATTTTTCTGACACAAGATAATGATAGTGATCGAAGAAAAATGAAAATATGACATGCGTCCTATGAAAAATTTAAAGCTAATTAAAAGAATAAGTTACCCTTAATTTTCTTTTTCATCATTTGAGACTAGTTTGTCATCCTTAACTGTGAATTTTCTTCTCCTTTAGTAGTTGTTTTTTAAAAATATCATGGATATTATCTAAAAATATATCTTCTCTAATGAGTATATATGAGAATATTAAGCTGCAGAAAACTTCAAACCATATTTTTCATTTCACAAACAAATGTTTACAGTGATAAAACTCATACATCATTGGGCATAAGATGAAATTTTTCCATAGAAAATATTGATTATGTATAAACTACGATAGCTTTTATGTGTTTAGCATAAATGTAATTACAAAATATTCTATACATAATTGTTCACTATCATTATTTAATATGGTAGCAGGCCTAACGGAGAAATAACTTCTTTCTTTTTCTATGTTATTAAAAACCTATTTCACATTTAATTTCTCTTCCTTCTGAATTCTTTTGCTCAGGGTTTCTTACAATTGGACTTTCATCAGTGAAAAGAAAAAAAGGAAACTATTTACTTGAGACGATTAAGTCAATTTTCGAGCAATCCAGCTATGAAGAACTGAAGGAAATTTCAGTGGTGGTTCATCTAGCAGACTTTAATTCATCTTGGCGTGAGGCCATGGTTCAGGATATCACACAGAAATTTGCCCACCATATTATTGCAGGACGATTAATAGTTATACATGCTCCAGAAGAATATTACCCAATCCTGGATGGCCTTAAAAGAAATTACAATGATCCGGAAGATAGAGTCAGGTTTCGTTCCAAGCAAAATGTAGATTATGCTTTTCTTCTTAATTTTTGTGCCAATACTTCAGACTATTATGTGATGCTTGAAGATGATGTTCGATGTTCAAAAAATTTTTTAACTGCCATCAAAAAAGTCATTACATCTTTAGAAGGAACTTACTGGGTAACTCTTGAGTTTTCTAAGCTTGGCTACATTGGAAAACTTTATCATTCACATGATCTCCCACGTTTGGCACATTTTTTATTAATGTTTTATCAAGAAATGCCTTGCGATTGGCTATTGACCCATTTTCGGGGTCTGTTGGCTCAGAAAAATGTGATTCGTTTCAAACCATCTCTCTTTCAGCACATGGGTTATTATTCATCATATAAAGGGACAGAGAATAAGCTTAAAGATGATGATTTTGAAGAGGAGTCATCTGACATCCCTGATAACCCTCCTGCAAGTCTATATACCAACATGAATGTTTTTGAAAATTATGAAGCAAGCAAGGCTTATAGTAATGTTGATGAGTACTTTTGGGGAAAACCACCTTCAACTGGGGATGTTTTTGTGATTGTATTTGAAAATCCAACTGTAATTAAAAAAATTAAAGTCAATACTGGAACAGAAGATCGGCAAAATGACATTTTACATCATGGAGTCGTAGATGTTGGGGAAAATGTTATACTTTTCAAACAAAGTAGACAATGTGATACTTACATAAGACTAGGGGAATTCAAAAATGGAAACTTTGAAATGTCAGATGTGAATCAAAAAATTCCATTTGATATACAGTGTATGAGGATATATGTTACCAAAACGCAAAAGGAATGGCTGATTATTAGGAGTATTAGCATCTGGACTTCATAGCCAATTAAATCAATAGTCTAGTCACTGAAACAGGTCTTCCTGTTTCCTTTTTTTGTTAACTTCCTCTTTTGCTATCTTTGTCCTATGGAGATGGGATATTTTAAAAGAAAGTCAATCATCTTGGCAGTTTTCATTTACACATTGTTATCATAATTTTACTCTAATATACACTTGTAGTTATTTCAACTTCTGAAGTTTAATATCATTCCATAGTTAATGCTACTTTCATTTATTTTTTTTTTAATGTTATGTTAGTTTTAAATTTTCAACTGAATGCCAAAAAAGTGACATAAAGGATTTAAAATAATGAAAATTAGTTTCTTGGGTGATGAGGCTTGAAAAATAATTGCCAACTGTATACACTTCTTGAAGAATTGATAATTCATTATATCACTAGTTTGCTTTTATTAAGCATCTGTACGAATATGCAGTTGGTTAGAGTGATAATATGTGTTTTTTTCTTGTAAACTTAGATTTCTGTAGATTTATGTACCTACAATGAATACCTCTTCATAGAAGTGATATCTTTACAACAAAATTTTATGTGTAGGTGGGGTGATAGAAAAAAAGGCTTAAAAAAATCTTTCCCCCTATTATTTATATGAAAGGGGACATTGGTTATTGTATGAAAACAATTGAGCGCCTATTATTAATAAATTTTCTGTGGGAAGCAGTTTTTTTCTAGTTTCCCTTTTGCAAAAAAAACAAAAACAAAAACAAAATGAGTAATTATGTTTAATATTTCCAGGTTACATTGGGTACCTGCATTTAATAGAAGAATTTAGAGAAGGCCTATATAGTTCATTCTTGTAAACACTTTCAGTATATTCAGAAAAAGTTTTGAAATTGATTTTATACGTTTTATATTAAAATTCATGTGATTGAAATCATTGGGATTTATCACACTTTTTTGAGGTTTAAATAGACATCTCATAAAGCAGAAAAGTAGGAAACATGGGAATCAGTTGACTTTTCTACCCTCAGAGCTAGTTCATAACAAAACCAGAGTGATAGATCAGACGTTCTGTCATCTAGGCAATGCCCTTTCTCTTGCACAGAAATTGCTCCTCACATAATTTATGCTTTCTGTTCTCTGCTACATGAGTCTCAGACAGTAAGTTATGCTATCTGAAAATAGTTGCTATAATTCTTTCCTAAGTCATATTAACATTCTGTGGAGTGTCCTAAATGATTCTCTTGTGCTATATACACCCAAATGGTAAGCAAACATGACTAAATTTTACTACAAGACATTGGACAATTGTGACTATAACATTTGTCCATTAAAGCAATCAGGACACCTTAGTGCATCCTAAAAATTTGGTATTTCAGAAAGTTCTGAGTTCGTCTCATCCTTTCTATTTTTGACAAACAGTGAAGATGAAGGGTTTTGTGATAAACAGAAATAAAGAGTACTTCAAGAGTATTTAGAGAGATTCAAATACATGTTTGTATAAGTGTGTGTGTGTGTGTGTGTGTGTGTGTGTGTGTGTGTGTGAAGACTAGACTTGTGATAGTGAAAAGGAAAGAGAAAACTTTCTTGTTCTTTCTTTCGTCCTGAAACAAAATCCTTAGGAATCACTGGTATACTACAGTCTAAAAAAAGATTGGAAATTATTTTATTCATTCTAACCAAATTGGTTAAATTAGAAACTCAGATGAAAAATTGGGAAATATTTTTCTTTTACTGATACAATAATTACTGTATTTTTTCACCCAGTCGCTATAATATTAGAGAAAATATGAAATTATAAATATTAATATTTTATGGTACATCTAAGTCTTAAAGTCATAGAAAAGATGAAGACTGCCACTGAACTGTTATCTTACCTTGATTTGGAGAATACTTGTAAGACACTTAAATATATTCTGTGTGTATGTATGTATGTATGTATGTATATATTATATATATATGTGTGTCTGTATATATATACACATATATATGTATATATGTGTGTGTATATCTACATATGTGTGTGTGTGTGTATATATATATATATATATATGTCCAAAATTACAAAAAAATTCTTTTTTCTGCACTTTCAATGATAAAAGATACACATCAAAGACATATATCAAGACCTAGACAGACTCCATGAAGTGAGCTGTAAACTTTTACATATTCTTCTGGGAGCAATTCCAAAGACCAGTTATTAACACTGACTTCTAGAAAATGCTTCAAGAAATATTGCTGAGGATAACAGTGAAATTGGATGTTTGCTCGAGAATTATCAATGTGAATGTGATCCAAACGGGTCAATTTCATCTGAAATTTGATCCTTTTGTAACTGAAATTGGGTTTGAATAAGTTGGTCAATCACCTAAGAATGTCTCTATGTTTTCTTTATAGATTGACTGTGGGCCAGCTTTCTAAGGAAAAGCTTTTCCATTAGGGGCCATGGAGACAAATAACCTTTCTGTTTCAAAAAAGAAAATCTGACCAAATATCTTTTACATAGTTTAATATTGTATTTGTATGTTTAAAAATTCTGAATGACACTCCATAATCTTTTCTCAGTGCCATAGAACAATACGACAGTTAGGTTTAACAATATTCAATCTGTTATTGTGCATTATGTGATCTCTCTTTTTTCAGTAAGTTTTTTTAAACATACATAATTTCATTGTTATAAATATCCATTAAAAAACTGGAATGTAACATGAATAGTTATTTAATTGCTATGAAAATAAGATGCTGACAGGTTTCAAGCACAAAATATGGTATATACTTTAAATAATGTCTCAATTTGTATACTTTAAACTGATTAAAAAGCTTACTTACACTTAAAATTCTTCTTAAGGGAGCCACTTCAGCATTTATGGCCACAAGAAAAGCACCTTGTAAAAGCACAATAAAAATTTGGAAAATAAACATTTTTGGAAAGTACACATTTTAGCAGCAATAATTGGTATGGATATAAAAAGTGTTAATGCAAGCACTTTGCAATTTCATTATAAAACTATAATATTGTACAATTTATAAAGTAAATGTTTTCTAGGTACAAAAATATAATTTGGAAACAAACGTATCATGTAGAACTATTTCTCTCGCATAGCACACTTATGAGACTGAGACATTTCATTTCTCATTGAGCCGGTATTTGGGAATTTTTATTGTGCTGTACAATAATGGCGCATAAATGAAAACAAACATATCATTTGACATTTGCCAGTTTGTCAACATGTTTTTTAAAACATGGCACCCACAATTAACATTAAAAACACTACTCTCAATGTCCTCAAACAATTAAAAAAGACAGTCTAATTCTCCTTTTTTCCTTGTCAATATATCCATTAATGCAGTCTAAGATTACATTATTTTTATCACCATATTACTGACTAATAGAGCCCACAATCAAACTTTATATTAGTTACATGGTTTACTGATAAAACATGATTTTCCATTCTGTACATGTTCAATTAATTTTTAAGGTTTCTTTTAAGAATTAATAATTTTATGAGAATTTCATCTTGTTTCTTCTGACCCATGATCCCCACTTTCCAGCTCTTGATTCTGTCATTCATTATTTCCACATAGCTTTGTTGCCACAAATTTAATACGTAGACCTTTTGTCCTCATAGAAGATACAATGGAAGCATCATGCAGACCTGAGTTTGAAACCCAGTTCTGCAATTTTTAGTCTCCAGATATGAAGAAAGTTATTTAGCCACTTTGAAACTCAGTTTCCTCATCTGTAAAATTGAAATAACTTTACCTCATAGGCCATTAGAACTAGAAATGAGATAACTCAGCAAAAAGAAAACCATCTTATATATGAGTAAAAGGTATGCCCTTCAAAATACTACCAGAGCCTCTATCTTGATCAATGACAATTAAAAACTTTACTACTCATTAGAAATGTTTTCCAGCCAATCTTTTTATATTTTGTTTAAAAGAATATTGTGTAGAATTATGTAAATGTTTTTCTAAAATCAAGATATAGTATATTACTGTCATTCTAAACTATTACTCTAGAAACATTATCCAAAATTTATAACATATGTTCTTAATGTTCCCATTGTAAATATGAATGATTTTTTTAAAGAAATTCAAACCTATTTACTTTGAAAAATACAGAAAAAACAGGTTTTTAGTAAATTTTTAAATAATTCTCAGAATCTATATTAAGCTCACAGAGCAGAATCTTTTTTCTTTATTTCTTTTTTGGAAAATGTCAGCTTCCTGTTCTGTACTATCTTTTCCATTGCTGGCAAAGTTATCAGTGCACTGGCTTATAAATTACCTGGGCTATGAAGTTCAAATTTGAAAAACAGGCAGCTTATCTTCTTTACCTTGAGTTTCAACGTTTAAATTTCTACTGCTTTGAATTTCATCTTTGTCCATTTCAGAATTATTTTGTTAGGAGGAAAAGGTCATAACAAAATGTAATTTGATTAGTTCTTGCTCTTTAGTTTTGTTTGCTTTTAACAATTTTTATTTACCTCAAACAGAGGAAACATCTTTTTTTTATTATCTTTTGTTTATGTGCTCCAAAATCATTGCATCATCGCATATGTGTGTATGTGCATATCTTCTTATAGATAGATCTTTGTCTCTCTCCATCTCTGTCTCTCCCCATCTCTGTCTCTCTGTCCTTGTGTGTGGGAGGGAAGATGAGAAAGAGAGAGAGAGAGAGAGAGAGAGAGATGTATCCTTAGCACTACTTTTTTAATTTCCACTCCTCGACTTATTCTTGGCTTTAGCTTTTCAGACATATCGTCTTCCTGGTTGTGTCCCCCTTATAACCTGGCTTTTGGTTACCTGTTCTTGCTCACATATTTTATGCATGACATATTCTGAAAATCATCTCATTAGATATTTTTGTGTGACCTTTTAAGTTATTTAAATCCTTTAAAACCTTATATATTTATTAGAGAGTCCTATCTCCCTGAAAAGAGGACTTGCTTTTTAGAACTTCAGGTTTATATTTATTTTATTTGAATATCTTAACATTCGAAAGTTAAAATATGAGTTGCAAGGCATTTTTTTCTAAACCGGAAAGATATGAAGAAAACAAGGTTGTACTTCCCCCAAATTGTCCCTTCCACCTCATTAATCTTCTTATCATGGCATTCTGATTTAAGTCTAGAGTAGAACTCACTTTATTAATCTTCAAATCTTCCAAGATGTTTTAATATTCTATTTTGAACATTGAAATTGAAATATAGATTTGAGGCCATTTTCCAAAAATTTTGTTTAAATTTTATGTCTTATAGAAGGAAAAGCAATACGCTACAGAGCCATTTCTTTAAAATAAATGAATAAAAGATACAGTAATAAGATATTCAATATTTTGTCTTAAATTAATATTTCCATGAGGCATAAACACATTAAATTTAATATGCAGGAAATTATCACCTTATTTAATGGTCATTTAAGAGTGAACAATAACAGCAAATAAATGAAATTAAGAAACTTAGCCTATTCTTTCAATATATTATGTTTTACTATAGGTTAGACCATAATAGCCAACATAGCCTAAAATTTTTCTGCCTAGCTCCAGATAAATATAATTTTAATGTATAAAAGTCATCAAAAATCAATGTTTAAATAAAACAATGGAGGTTGTTAACACTCAGTGGAAACCTAACAATTGCAAAATTATTTAAATATTTAATTTATGGTCAAAGTTCTGGAACAGATGTAGGGAATTTTTCTCTTCTACCTCCTCTCTCACTTTATCATCAGTAACCAAGGAAATAGAGTTCCAATAGTTCTGAGCAAAAATATGTGGAAATCTCATTATCAGTTTCCAAGTTTTTAAACTCTATTACAAACTAGGCACTTAAAAGATAGTTTATTGTAATATCATGGGTCAATTTTCTTTTTCTTTTTTATTAAGTTTATTTAGGTAAATTGGTTAATACAATTATATAATTTTCAGGTGTACATTATAATTTGACATCTGTATATTCTATTGTATGTTTACCACCCAAAGTCCAGTTTTCTTCAGCTACCATATATTTGATCCCCTTTACCCACTTCACCCTCTCCCTACCCCCTATTTTTGACCCTCATTATCCCATCTAGCTCTCCACTCCTACCTCACTCCCTACCCTCTGGTAATCACTAGTTTATAGTCCATGTTCATGAGTCTCTGTTTGTCCTTCTCATTTGTTGCTTTTAGGTTTATATTCTACATATAAGTGATATCATGTGATTTTCAACTTTTTCTGTTTGGCTTATTTCTATCGTAGGACACTTTGGTTGCTTCCACATCCTGACCATTGTGAATAATGCTGTTATGAACATCAGTGTGAAAATATCTTTTCGAATATGGGTCTTCAAGTCTTTGGGGTAATTACCCAGTAGAGGGATTGCTGGATCATATGGTAGATCAATTCTTAGTTTTTTGAGGAACCTCCATACTGTCTTCCATAGTAGCCGTACCAATTCGCAGTCCCACCAGCAGTGTATAAGGGTTATTTTTTCTCCGCATCCTCTCCAACTTTTGTTATTACTTGTTCTGTTGATTATAGCTACTCTAACAGGTGTGAGATGGTATCGCATTGTGGTTTTGATTTGCATTTCCAAAATAGCTAGAATGTTGAGCATCTTTTCATATATTTGTTGGCCATTTGTATGTTCTCTAAGGAGACGTGTCTGTTCAGGTCCTCTGCCCATTTTCTGATGTTTTTGTTGTTATCAAGTTGTATGAGTTCTTTGTATATTTTGGATATTAGGCCCTTATCAGAGGCGTTGCTTGCAAATATATTTTCCCATTTGGATGGTTGTCTCTTTACCTTGTCGATGGTTTCTTTTGCTGAGCAGAAGCTTTTTAGTTTGATGTTGTCTCATTCATTTATTTTAGCTTTTACTTCCCTTGCCTTTGAGGTCAAATTCATAAAATCTTTAAGTCCAAGGTCCTTAAGTTTGTTCCTATGTTTTCTTCTATGCATTTTGTTGTTTCAGGGTTTATATTTAGATTCTTAATCTTTAATTTTGGTGTGTGGGGATGGACAACAGTCTAGTTTCATTCTTTTGCAGATGGCTTTCTAGTTTTTTCTGCACCATTTATTGAAGAGATTTTCTTTCTCCACTGTATGTTGTTGGCTTCTTTGTCAAAAATTATTTGCCGGTATAAATATGGGTTTACCTCTGATCCTTTGATTCTATTCCACTAGTTCATGTATCTGGGTTTTTTTGTTTGTTTTTTTGTTTGTTTGTTTTTTTGCCAGTACCATGCCATTTTGATTACTGTAACTTTGTAGTATAATTTGAAGTCAGGCCGAGTGATGCCTCTAGCCTCGTTCTTTTTTCTCAAGATGGCTTTGTCAATTTGGGGTCTTTTGTGCTTTCATACAAATCTGATGATTTTTGTTCTATTTCTTTAAAAAATGCCGATGAGATTTAGATGGGGATTGCATTAAATCTGTATAATGCTTTAGGTAATAAGGTCATTTTAACTATGTTGATTCTTCCAATCCATGAACACAGAATATCTTTCCATTTCTTTGTATCTTCTTTGATTTGGAAAAGGAATTATTTTTTCACTTCCTTTTCTGACACTTCATTATTAGAGTATAGGAACACTATGGATTTTTGAATGTTGATTTTATAAACAGAAATTTTACTGTATTTTCTTATTGTTTCTACTAGTGTTCTTGTGGAGTCTTTAGGGTTTTCTATATAGAGAATCATGTCATCTACAAATAGTAACAGTTTGACTTTTTTGTTTCCTATTTGGATGCCTTTTATATCTTTCTCTTGTCTGATCGAACTCGCTAAGACCTCCAATGTTATATTGAATAACAGTGGCAATAGAGGACAGCCTTGCCTTCCTCCTGATCTTAAGGAAAGATTTTTAGTTTTTCACTATTAAGTATAATGTTGACTGAGGGTTGGTCTTTATTATGTTAAGGTACTTTCCTTCTATACCTATTTTGTTACATGTCTTGATCATAAATGGTGCTGTATGTTGTCGAAGGCTTTTTTGCATCTAATGATATGATCATATGATTCTTATTTTTAAATTTGTTTATTATAAATATGTAAAGGATAGTTATTTATATGTAGTCATCCCTCTTCTTCTGTGTGTGCCTTATCTCCATTCCCCTTTGCTAATTTGGATCTTTGAATCCCCGTCTTTTCAGTCATTTTTATCTCAATTTGTCTCTATGCATGCTGAACGTTCATTACTATCTTGTTATAACAATTCTCTTATTATTATTTAAGCTTATAATGCCCTGTTCTTCGTAAGGGTTGCACTCCTCTGCTTCTATTTGCCTGATAGTTACTTTACTTCTATTTATGTTTTTTTTGTTTGTTTGTTTGTTTTGTCATTTTGTTTTAAGTGAACTGACTCTTTTCGGTATTTCCTGTACTATAGGCCTTGTAGTGGAGAATTCCCTCGGTTTTTGTATGTCTGGAAAAGTCTTAATTTCGCCTTCATATCTAAATGAAAGCTTAGCAGGATACATTATTCTAGGCTGGGAGTTCCTTTTACTTAATAGTTTAAATATTTGATTCCATTCCTTTCTGGTTTGTAAGGTTTGTGCTGAGAAGTCCGATGTTAAT
>NW_006443138.1:19316847-19320195 GCF_000325575.1 Pteropus alecto | reverse complement strand
AAGCCTTTTTGGGTTGAGATAATTGGGTGTTCTGTTGACTTCTTGAATTCCAAGCTCCAGCTCATTCCTTAGATTTGGGAAATTCTTGTCAATTATTTGTCTGAAAATGCTTTCTAGTTCCTGTTCCTTTTCCTCTCATTTGAGAATGCCCATTATTCTTATGTTTCCTCTTCTGATGGTATCAGCTAGTTCTTGAATTTCTCTTTCATTATTTTTCATCCTTAGATTTCTCTCATTTCCTTTTGATTTATTCTAGATTTCTGTCTTTGATATCACTGACCTTTTCCTCCATTTGATTGACTCTATTTCCCAAGCTTGTCATTTCATTTTTCAACACTTGCTGTGTGTGTTTCTTTTTATCTACAGAAGATCTGGTCTGTTCTTTTTGAGGTTTCAATTTCCTTGCTCTGCTCATCTAGTTGTTTTTTCAATTTCTGACATTGTTGATATGACTCGTTTAGGAACTCACTGAGTTTTTTCAGAAGTACCATCCTGAATTCTGTCATTTAAGTCACATATTTCTATGATGTAAGCTTATTTTATGGAGATTTTTCTCTTTCTTTCTGAGATGCCTTGTCATCTTGGTTTTTCATGGTATTTAATGGACTATTTCTCCCCCTGGACATTAATGGAAATGTATTCTGCTTTTTTTCCAGAAAGAAGATTTATTATATAAAGGTCTCTCTTGGCCCTGTTGCAAAGAAGGAGTTTTTCTTTTGGTTTCCAGTAGGTGGCATCTAAGTCTCTTGGATCCCTGCTTTATATAAAGTTTTAAAAATGCCTTTTATATTTTCTGATAGATATTTAATCATACTTGCTACCATCAGTTTCAGTCCCTGTCAATGTTAGCAACAGTCTCAGCAGCATTTGAAGATTCCCCTGGGGCTCTGTGGTGATCGGTCTTGGAGGGTATGGGAGAAGGGGACTTTTGGGTTGGGGGTTGAGGCTGTGGCTCAGCCTCGGTTTTGCAACCGCGGTCAGTAAAAATCAACTGTTGCTTCTCTGCTTTCTATCCTGATGACTGGGCCCTGCTGCCAGCTGGCCACAGGGAGCTCGCGACTTTCCCAGGCAGGGCTGTTCAGAGAACTTGCCACTTCTCTCCTCCCCCTCCTCCTACAGGTAGCTCCGGAGGCTGTGATAGTCGGCTTCTTTATTTGTCCCAGTCCACTGTCCAACACTCGAGGTTCTGACCTGTGGTAGCTCTAATGTGCAGATCCCACACTCAGACATACTAGTGTGCAATTTGGGTGTTTTTTGTTGAATTTTAGATGTTCAGCTTATTGTTGTTTCAAGGGGAGAGATCTGGGGATGTCTCTCACTCTGCCATGTTTCCACTCTCCATTTTCTTAATAAATAATCCTTTATTTTATTCGTGGTATGTCAACTATTTGAAAAAAACTCTTAAAATACTATATGTATCTGTTTCTCCATGAAATACCCCACATTTAACTATTTGACATGTCTTATTTTTCCATCTTTAAATAATCTATATAGTTTCCTCCTACTTTTAAATTTATTTATATTCTTTCACTGTTATTTCACTTAAACACTGTCATTCCACATCGTTTACTTTTTCTGTGAATGAGAGTACATTCCCACTAAGTTAAGATAATAACCTTGATCCCTTTTCCTCTGTCTATCTTTTAAAGTAATCTGGTTTTGGTTTTGACATAAGTTACATCTTTAATCTTACAATTGAGTGTTATTGGTTATTATGGTACCACATGAGATGGTATTAACAGTCAGTAGAAGTTATTCACTACTAAATAAATCAATAACTTAAATTCCATCTTACACTTTAACTATAAGTACTATTGAAAAGCACTAAGGTTTACACCTGTCTCTCTTTTTATACACATTGGATCTACTCTTTAATTATAATTTCTTACATACAATTAATTATACTATTAGGAAAGGGATACATGTAAGCAGAATAAATTCCTAGAAAATCATGTCTTGATTTATAAATTAGCCTAAATCAGTTATTTTCAAAAGGGCAAACTGATCTCAGCTAGTAGAATGAGGGATAGTTTTCCCTAAATGAAAATATCTATAACCTTAACTTTGTATAGAATTATAATAAAAAAGTGTTCCCATTTGAAATAAATATCCAAATTATTATTTTTTAATTCTGTTAATGCAATTTTAACTTCTATTCTTGACATTTCTCAAGGTCTAAATCTTATGGAACTGGGCACAAAAATTTTGTTCTTGTGGTATCTTTATCTTCCATAATTTGGTCATTGATCATGAACTCATTAATGTCTTTTAAAATCATTTAGAAGAACCAATTATTTTGGGAAAACATTCAGAAAATTTTCCACTAATAGTCAAGAAGAGTCTGAGACTTAAGTGTGTATTTGACGTATTTGTATCTTAGTGGTTGCAGATATGTTCGATTAAATACATAAACAGAAGTATAAATTTCTGCCCTCTAACTTTCTGCTGATTTACTGTAACCATTCGTAAATACAGTCAGAGTAGGCAAGAAGCAGCCACACAAAATATTCCCTATTCTATAAAGTAGCTATCAAATGAGTTATAAAAATAAAGTATTGCTAATTTAACTCTGACTGTTGATGAGGTAATCTTTTCAAATATGGCTGTAAGGAGAGCTTGCTGAGCATCCAAGAAACATTACAGCCAGGGAAACATTACATACATAAACTTGAAGGATTCAAAAGAAAAAGCTTTACTTCATTATTTTGCTTAGTGTAAGTTAATCTTTCCTTTCAGAATTACAAATTAACATGACACAACAACTGTTTAGTCTACAGTTCTCCTCAAGTTTTTATCTTAACAAAATTTGATTCTTGTGATTGTCAAAAGACAATTTAGGTAAGAATCTGTTGTTTTTACTTACTTGCCCAAATAGGTTAAGCTTATTTTAAATAAGATCAGAATTTCAAATTAGACCCAAATTTCTATTTTGTTATGCCATTTTTCCAAATAAATAAACTATTTTCTGTCATGGGATGCTACAACAAGATGTTGTAATTAACTTCAGAAATGATGAATCTGAGTCATGTGTTTCCTATAAAACCAACAAAAAAATTAAGTGTCCTTCTACTTGAAGCAACCTAAACTGATCATCTTTGAAAACTAAAAATGTACTTTATAATATTTTCTGATAAATCTCTCAATTGGCCAATTCAATTTAATATAGATATAGCTACATATTATCAATCAATATGTCACTAAATAAATAGGTACTTAATAAGTAATGGTCCAATACACCACTAAAAATTGTTATTATAATATTTTGTATTTTGTTATTATAATATTATAGTATTTGTTATTATAATATTATAGTATTTTGTTTTATAAGAAGTGACATTTGTTAAATTA
>NW_006443138.1:19314267-19316837 GCF_000325575.1 Pteropus alecto | reverse complement strand
ATTAATGTAAATTTTTATTATGAATAATTTAATTCATTATAAATATATAAATATTTTTCACCTTTTTTCTGATTTTATTAGTAAATTTAATAATTGTTGCAATAAAATTTACACACTGCTCCCACAATATAAGATTTTATAAGGCACAACTTTACTTAATAAAAATAACGATCACTGCTTCATTTTATTTTAATTGTATAATTTATGTGGTTAATTTTGCTTTTGAGCTACTTATGATTTAAGAATCATAGATACAAAAATAGATTTTTAGTAAGTTACAAAACCAGCTTTATATACTGTCAATATTCTCTATTAGTCAATTTATTGGTCTTGCCATATAAAACACAATGGAAAATATTAATCATTTCAATTTAAATTTCTTACAATTTCTTCCTTTGATTTTAAAGCAAAATAATATCTGGATTGTAATAGCACTGGGAATTTGAAATAATTTAAGCACAACAAATTCAATTAGTTAAATTACTCATTTTCTTAATAGTATATTCAGGGCAAATAATTTAGTCAAATTAGTGCACAAAGGAAGTCAGTTATGTTCATCTTGACTTTAAAATAACAAGAAATATATAATAGTAGTACAGCTGAATTATACTGACTAACAATTCATAGGTTTTAAAGTAGTCTAGAAGAATTTTTAAGTAATGTGTCTACTTTCAAAATCGCTTTAACAACTTTCACTGATTTGACCCAACAATTTCGTTGTACTTCCAAGAAATACGAGAAAAAACTAATTTTGACAAAATTCAATTTAATTTTGTGAAAAATTCAAGTTTTTTTTTTATAGAATTGATTATGCTGATGAATCTACTGAATGATTCAATTTTTAAAATGCTGGTCACAAATTTTTTATTTGAGACCAACTGATTTCTTTCTTAATGAAATTGACTGTCAATCTGTTAAATAAAATATAAAAATCTGATATTGATCATAATACAAGCAAAACCACCAGAGGAATTATTAAATTTCATCTCATTTGATTACTTTGAGTGACTTAGGAAAGACATTCAATTTAATCTATTGATAATTAATTTAATGAGTTAATGATATTTCCTTAGACATTAAATAATAATGTTAATAATTCATATTTAATGGAGGGTAAAAGAGAAGACCACAGAGTGAGACTAAGTAATCTAGTTCCCCCAAAAAAGGCATCTGGGCTGATAAGAAAGGAAAGAAAAGTAACAGATTTCCTCTAACTTACAGTCTTTATGTAGGTCCAGAATCTAGAACAGTGCTTATAGGAAAATAACATGTTCTGAGCAACTACAAGACACAGTGCCAAGAATTTGTGTTCATTTATTTTACTATCTTATTTTAAAAATGAAACAATCATATGAATAAGAATATAATTAAAATAACACTATATGAGGAAACTGGTGTTTAATAACTTGTCCAAGGTCATGTAAACTAAGACTGAGAAGGGATTCTATCTCAGGTCTATATAATTAGAAAGTCCATGCTCCTAATCATTATTCTATATCACCTCTTAATTATGATGAGCTTATTGACAATGCATCCAGCTATGAAGTATTTATCTAGAGATATGGTTCTCAAAAATAATATCAAACATTTAAAAATGAATTTAGATAATTTAGAAATTTCTTCATATGAAATATTTTTCTCAATTTTTAAAAGATATGAACATCTAAGACACTATTTTCTACAATTTATTTCACTGAACTCAACTAAAATTCACAGTCTAAAAGTCTGTTTTATTTTATTTTTTCTAATTTTAGTTATTTAAGACACAAACAATACTTATGAATTCTGGATACATTAAAGGACTCCAAAAGTTTTAAATTTGAATTAATGCATTATAGAACGGTCTTTCATAACTCCAGGCCTAAATCTTACAAATTGGTAGTTTGGCAATATGTACAAAACATTCTTGGTTGATTAACCTACATTTTTAAAAAAAAAATTAGTTAATAATTTATAAAGGTTGGAAAAAATCAACAAACTCTAAAATTACATTTATTGACTATTTCTTACATGTACTGAGCACTTAAATAAATACGTGCTGGGCATTATCTTCGTGACTACTTCCATTATCCATAAAATCATGGTTATTGCAACTCAAAATGCAAAGAATCACTAGGAAAGTTTTTTGCAAATGGATATACCAGACTATTGGATTCTTACCAATGTATCCAGAATGAGTCTAGGAACTGTTATTTTTAATGTATTCCAGTTAACACTGATGCAGGTGGTTCATGAACTTCTTTCTAAAACAGTACATTAAGTCCTTACAACAATTCTGTCAAGTAGAAATATTATTTCTACTTCACAGAGGAGGTATCTCAGGGTTATAGTAATTTGCTCAAGGTCATACCTTATAGATAGATCAAAACAGACATTGTTAGTGAAATCCTAAGCTTGGTTCTTCTGAACACTATTATTCTCTACTCATATTTATTTAAATTAGTGGTTTTTAAGTCTGGTTGCTTGTTAACATCAACAGGAAAGCATTTTACCCATTCTTAGCTCCATTCTCAGAGAGGCTAGCATACCAGTTCTGGAGTTTCTAGGAATTGGTATATATTATATATTTT
>NW_006443138.1:19257108-19313729 GCF_000325575.1 Pteropus alecto | reverse complement strand
CCGATTCCAATGTGTAACCAGAATTGGGAACTACTGGACAACTGAGAGTCATCATACAACAATAAAAATCCAAAGTTTTTCACTTATTCAAGATGCAAAGGCCATAGACTAGGAGACAAGATGAAAGATGTATATTTTTCTTTGTTGTTCTTTGCACTTGTATCTTATTTCAATACTATTATAGCTGGATTGAACAGTAAAAGTTTCAGCCAACTTCTTATTGTCTTGTTGGGTTTATAGAGGTCACCATACAGTCTTAACTACTGAATCTGGGATTCTAGTTTTTGGAAAACTGCATAAATTATCTGTTTTTTAATAGATTTTGACATATTTCATATTAATTAGAAACTAGGAGTCTTTATTTTAGTACATAAATCTAATGGCACCATCTTTTTAGTTTGTTAAAATACAAGAATGTAAATAGTAATTCTTTTCAACCTACAACTGTCTGTGAACTAAATCACCTTCCTCTTTTCATTAAGTAAACTTACTCAATAAAAAAAGAAGAAAAATTATGCTTAGTTAAGCTTTCCATAATAGACTTTTTTAATGTAAGTTCTCTAAATATCAATATATATGTCTTTTCTCATTCAGTCATAGCCCATTTATCCAAATCTCTAGTTTATTTTTTTTTTTTTCAGGAACTGGGTACTTTAAAAATTTATTTGTCAAGTTTTTCAAATTCAGATAACAAACACACTGACTAGCTCTGAATGTTTAGAGAGTTTGAGATTATTTGTACAGGCCTTGATATATATTCTAACAGAGAACCTATAAAGTATCAGAACCTATAAAGTATCAGAAATGTTAGTGATGGCTATTTGAGTCAAAAAGAGTAAAGACAATGAACAGCACAATGTTCAGAATGTTCACACACATACGTATTTTAACACACACATTTACACAAAGTTTGAAGGACTCCTCTACATCATTTCCAAATGATAAATTCTCAGTATTATTTGGCTAAAGAGAAACCTGTCTTCTGAATTAAATTTATTTTTTTAAAAACACTGGTCACTTATTCCTTTTGAGACCATTAACTCCATTCATATTTTGATGTTTTGTCTTAATCCAAAAAGTAATTTTTTCTGCACATGCTCTCTAGGTAAAATGAAGTATATTTCTATGAATGAAAACCTCATAAATAATACCTTGAAGTCAATTTTTATGTTGGACTCACATGATTTTTAAATTTGATCTACAAAAAATTAGTTTCAGGAACATCATTTGTATTTTTTATTTGTTGTTTTGCAAATATTACTGGAAATGTCAAATATTAAGCTTGAATTTATGAATTTTATATACTACTTATCATTATTTCATTTCTTATAGATTTCCTATAATTACTTGATAGTCTCAAGATAACTAATTTTATCTCTAAACTTTTCATTAATGTAAAATAAGTAACATTTTCCTCTAAGATTAAATAAAACTTGTTCTTTTTAAACACCATTTAAATCAAATAATTTATTGTTGAATGCCCTTAATTAGATTATGAATCTGAATTGCCAGAAAGTTTACCAAATTTTTTCAAAGCTTTTTGCTAGTTAATATCAAAGACAAAGACACAGATCAGTGTTTAGGATCTATTGCTTTGTCTACCATTCAGAAAGTTTTAAAATTCAAAAAAAATTATGCATTCAAAGAACTAAGATTTTTTTAATAACTGCTTTTGGCTATGTGGTTAGGGTTTACAGTTGAATAAAATGGTTGGGTTTAATAGTTTCACTAACAAATGATAAAAAGACTGCTTTGATTAACTATCCTTATGCAACACCAGAAGTTTCAAATTTGGTAGATGATAGGTGATGTATAATGGTAGATAGATGATAGGTAGATAAGAGAAAGAGATAGATATAGATATAGATATAGATATATAGATATAGATATAGATATAGATATAGATATAGATAGATAGATAGATGATAGGTAGGTAATAGACAGATGGATATAGTTATATGTCAGTTATGGAAAAAGAAACCTACAGCTCTATTTATAAGCTTAGCAAAAAATGAGAGAATGTGGCCAAATTAGATAGAAGTAAATATGAATGAATAGTTAAAAAACTGTCTTTAAATTAATAATGAAATTTTAGGATATCATTTTTTTCTATCATAATGTTATTCTTATTTAAATTTTTGATAATATAATAAATGTTTTATAAATTATTTTGGATAAAATCATAGGTTATATTACCTAATAGAAAAAGTACACACTGATACTTTCAACTGTTTAAAACAACTAAATGTTATTTATTTACCAGCTATTTAGTGAGTGCCTTCTGTGTTCCAGGCATATCTCTTTCTTACCATAGACTTACAAGTCAGTTTTGTTTTCCTTTATTAAATAGAAATATTCTGTAAAATTTGTCTATTTTTAAATTCAGAAACAATTCAGATAAGTGAAAAGGTGATTAATTTGATAATTTTAAATTAGTAGATCTGGCATGAACCATGGCCCAAGCAATTGGACAAAATTTGTCAATTTTAAGTAAACTTAATACATAGCTGCAAGTTCTAATCATTCAGAATATAGGACAAGTTCTGTTTTAAAGTCAAGTTTTCACTTCATGAATGTCACATTTGTTTATTTTTTTCTTTGGTTCTCAGTATGGTTCTTGTCCACTTGTCCAGAGTGTCCTTTTGCCAAGTTTGTGGTTTTCACAATAGTAAGAAAGCAAAAAGAAATTTTAAAAGCAATATGAAGAATCCTCTGTCGATATTCAACATTTCTCTTTAATTGAAAGAAAATATGTCTACAGAGGTTAATGCACATTTCATGAGCTTTCCTCCTAGGCACCAGGAAGGATTCGTGATGGCCTCCTTTGACAGAGAATAAAAGCCCTAAGTTCTACATAATAAACCAAGGAAGACCAATGATAGTTTATTTGGATTTCTCGAGGGCTTTCTGGAGCCTCATTCTTTTACCTGAAAAGTGAGTATAATAATAAGAATTTCAGGCATCAACACACAGATGGGATATTTATTCTGGAATGGAGGACTTTTAACAAATTACATTACCTAGGAGGCAACTAATTTTACTTATCCATATGGCTGACTCTGTAGGAAAAAAATATTGCTGCTGATAATTGATCTCCTTCGCAATAGAAATGTCAGAAGAAACAGTAGGTGAAAACTTAAAACCAAGCTACAATATTGGGAAAAAATAATTGTAATTTTTAGAGGAGCTTCAATTTTTCTGGCCTGTGTATCAGATAAGGATATATTACCTTCTATAACTAGTTAATGTTGTATTTAATCAGTAAATGTATTTGTCCTAATCTAGTCATTTTCCTTTACCTGGATACCCTTGTGGTTAAAAGCATAGTTTATTAAAAATATTTTCAGTCTTAGGGATGTAGCTTAAGGTCCTAAAACAGAATGATAGTATTGGTACATCCAAGCATAAATTTCTCTAAAATTTCCTCCATAACTAGCATTCTGTAAATCTATGGTCAATATAACCATTATATCCTTAGACAAAAAAATATATATATTATGGATTTGACTTATGATTTTACCGAACCTATAGGATATTTTGGAATTAGATTAATTTTTCAAATCTGCAAATTTCTATAAGGAATTTTGTCCGTGGTACAGCAGATGAGAAGGTACTACCAGTTAGTATCTATTTGTAACATCTTTATAATCACAGAATCTAATAATTAGTTTTATTTTTTCACAACTGTCATATATTTGATAAATATTGATACAGTTTTACTGTTATTGCAACACCAATAATTATTTTATGTTACTTTGGCTTTGCTCCATAATTTTATTTTTTGATTATTTGATTTTGCTAAACCATAATCTTAGTTATAAATTGAGAAGTGCATAAAACACCGGTACTTTAGGAGTATTACATTGGAACAATTGTTATAGATACTATGTATCTAGTATAATATGTTTTCAATTTATTTTAGTATATCCAGTGGCTTTCATCTCATTTTTGTATACATTTATATTTCAAGCAAATTTCCTCTTATCTTTCCACATTCTCTGTTTTTACTTATTCTGTTGGTTTTATTGTTTATATAATTTAACACATTTTTATTTCATGTTTTCTCTCCCAGCACCCACCTACACATTAAAGCAAGGTTTTTCTCTTCCATTTCAATGACCATTATCTGAATGGCATTATCTATGACATTAAACAAACTTGGACCTTGGTAACATCTATTCATTGATAACTAAGTTTCGAAAGATATCAGGACTGACAGCTGCTGATATCTCTTGCTCTGTCAACCACAAGTATTTGTTGAGAATTAAATCCTAATGTCTTTGACTTGGTGCTTATGACTCGAGGTTAAATCAAAGCATTGTGTTTAGTGGATCTTTAAACTTTTGAATTTAAGACAAACTCTCTGTGTATGTGTGTGTGTGTGTGTGTGTGTGTATAAGTTTTTCTGGATAGAGTATCTGTGCTTTTATCACATTATCAAAAGTTTCAGAACTGCAGAATGGTTAAGAACCACTGAGTACACATCAGTCATGTTACGAGAATATTTTTTCTACGCAAAAATTTATTTATTCCACAGTAGAAGTCATAGATCAATCTGTATTTTTCAAATTATCATAAAAAATCAAAAATTAAATTCTTACAAATCTTACACTTTAAAATTTGGGGATTTGATTTCAAAAACTTCCAAAAACCGTTAGGAAGTACACAAATAATTATATTAATAAAAGTTTTCTATAGCCAAGAATGCAAAATTATTTTTTCAATAGCAATACAAAATAAATATTACTTTCCACTGTTTTAAAAAAATTTATCGAGTGTGTATTAGCTGCATATTATAAGGCACTTTGCTATTAGAAAGAACCAATGTTTTAACTCTCGTAAATGGCTTTTATGCAATGTTTCTGTGAACAGAAGTAAGAAGAAAAAAAACCTTCATTAACAAATAATTGCCCCAGAATATTAACATAGATGCTAAATGTTTTTATTTAATTATTTGGTCAATTATATGATAATTTGCTTTTCAGTAAATTGACTAAAAATAAAGGACTTTATAATGCATGTTATTTTATTTTTAAATTATCTTGGTATTTATCAAATTAATGATATTTTATTTTTAGCCCATGTAAAATATAGTTGATGGCCCAGAATATGACTAAGGTACAAGTGCAACTTACAGTTTATTCCAAATTGAATATGTTTACACAATCTATCATTTTTCACTACTTCTTTTACTCAATCACTTCATCCAGTAATTACTTATTTGACAAACATGATTTGTAAAATAGGTTTAATAATAATAATAATGCATATAATGTTGAATTTTTGTGAAGATCAAAAAATAGTCAATATTTAATTATTGTGACTATGTCATTACCTAAATAATTACATAATGCAATTTTACTTCATTAGACCTTGCAAATTGTTTTGATTGTATAAATCATTAGTTAAGTAATTACATATTTGAATTAAAATAGTTAAAGCAGTCTTATTTAAGTTCAGATATTGACTTTGTTCTGCAGATCTCAGAAACAAAAGATACAGTGGGAATTTAGACCAGCAAATCTGTGATAATACTGCAAGTCAGAAGATATTTGACACTTGTCTTGAGAAAACAGGCTACATTACTATACTAACTCTAGAAAGGCTTTAACATTCTCTTTGATATTTACCAGCTGGACCATATCAAGTTCGATGACTTGGAAACTTATTCTTTCCTAAATAACTCTGATGTCTTTATGACTTTTACAAATTAAAGTTTTAAAAGTTTCTAAAAAAATGTAAGCATATTCTACTCTTATGTTTTCCACGTCTCATTCAGGTATACGAAAGAGTAAATAAAACTGGACATAGCTCATAGTCACTCCTCTGTATTGATGAAGGAGAATGCTTTTGACAATTGGTAATCAAGTCTTACTTCATGAGCTTCATCCTCACAGAATAACCTTAAGATCAAAATGAATTCCTGGGGCTAAAATTTTTATTTAATGCTCCAATCTAAGCTTCCTGACAGCATCAAACCATTATTTTAGAGTCAATGGGAAGTATATATCAATTTGTCTAATACAATTTGTATAATATAAAGCAAGAACTCTCACGTAAGCAAGGTAAGGTAAAAAAAAAAAAAATTCAAGAAAATAGGACACTGTTTTGCTGTTTTCTTTCATTTCTATAATTGTATCAGCCATAGAAATTTCCTTAGAGTAAAGTTTGTATAGAGACATGCACATAAAATATTTTTTGAAATATTAAGACGGAAAAAGAAAACATGAGAAGAATTATTTGGTAAAGAATGACTATAAATTAGAAATTAAATAATATATATAATTCTTCTTATAAAAATATAAATCAAATAATTCCATTTTTCACTAAAACTCTTCCCACACATGTCCTTTGTTTCTTAACTTATCTCACTTTCTGAGATGGGACTAATAAAAAAAAGAGATGGCTAACCATTCAGGTTAGGCATTTTTTTCTGAACTCACAAAAGTTCATTTTTATTATTTAATTGTGTCTTCTCTGTAATAAGACAGTAAAAATCTCAGTGTTTCGAGGCTTCTAAACATGGCCTATACAATTGACAGCCTCAAGAATGATTATAGAACTATAAGTTAAATGCTATAGGTCACACTTTGTAAATCTGACTGAAGCAGAACTACAATACTAATGAAAGTCGACAACCATTTCCTTACCTGCTCCCAATTTGTAATTTTTGTCCTGCTGGTGCATGTATTTCAGAAAGAATATTGTTTTCTAATTTATAATCAGAAAGTCATTGGAGTGAATATGACTTTTCTTTAAATAGATAGTAGGTTTATTATCTTATTTAAAAATACATATAGTCCTGGAAATGTGTGTGAATAAAATAATTTTTTTAAGCTAAGTGTAGTTTTATAAAATAAATTGTCATGTCTTACATAAACTATAATATATGTAAATGTAAATATAAACTTAGAAGTTCAGTAAAGGTAAAACCACTGGTAGGAAGAAATCCTTTCAATATATGACTTTCACATCAACTTATTATTTTTTGGCAACTCAGCTTAATAAAAGTTTATGGTATGAGCTCATTCATGTCATATGCAAAGAAACACTGCTATTGAAAGTTGTCCATCCAGCTCATTCAGGATAGGCTTCAAAGTAGTTTTCCTATTATTCACTTTGTGGAGTATTTTTAAATACAGACGGTGAAGCTCAATCTACATGTGAATCACAGGCTGCATACAGAACAATAATCATTATCTAAATTAATTTGAAGTTTAAAGAAGAGAGAGAGCAAGGAAGTAAAGGCTTGATTTGCTGAGAGAGAGCCTTATTTGACTCCTTGTTCTAGGTTTTTTATCTATTACTCTCACCTGATTCAAACTACAAATTTGTGTGGTAAGCTTGTTGTCATTTTACCAATGAGGACACAGTACTTAGTAGTGGAGTTGGTATTTGAACTTAAGATTCTACCTCCTCCCTCTGTCATTTTCTCCCTTAAAGAGAAATGTGCTCTGGATGCTCATTCTAAATTTGTTGCTCAATGAGAAAGTCACTTTTTTTTGGTCCTCACCATCTTCATCTGTGAAGGCAGAGGACAGGACAAAAATGTTTGATAAAAATATCTTTCAGTTGTATTACGTTTTGGTTCTGAATGGGTAGTCCTTTCTAAGTCTGCCTGGAGCTAGGTAGTAATATGCTGTGGCCACAGAGACAGCAAAATAAAATAACTAAAACAATAGCTATATCTCACTAACATCAAATTCCAATGAATGTAGTCAATGCAGCAATTTCCTTTGATACTGATTTACAGCTTATAAAGCAATTTTGCACTTATCACAATAAAACTGCAAGATAAGGAGAGAAGGATATTATTTTTACAATTTTACAGAAGAGTGAAATATTGGCCCTGACCTGAAGGGGTTTAGAGATAAATTTTAACTCTTTAATAAGCATAGATATAATAAAATTAATAAATCAACATCATCATTTAATTTAAATTTATTAATTTCATGAAGTAACAAAGCCCAAAATGTCTTAGTTAACATTAAAGAGAATTAACCTAGAAGAAAATAAATTCTGATCTCAAATTCAGCAAGCAAAAATAGTAGAATCCAGAAACCATGGGACAGAAATGGTTAAGGTGAGTGAGGGACAGACAGAGGTTGCTCTGAGAAACTGCAGCACAACTTAAAGTATTTATTCAAATGTCAGTGTCAGGTTTAAAAACACGGTTTCAATGAAACGTTTCAAAAAAGTTTACCCCATTTGTCTAAAATAACAAAATAAATTTAGACTAAATCTGCATATGAGTTTCCTTCTTACATCCAATCCAATGTTCAAGGTTTAAAATTATAAGAGCTTCCAAAGAAATGGGGAAAAAATAAGAAAGAAGAAAAGTAGAAGAGAGAAGGAAATACAGATATAGAGAGAAGGGAGAGGAAGGCAGATAGGCAGGAATGAGGGGCGGGGGGGAAATCTGTAACTTGAAGCCTGAAAAGTAAATATTTTAATACATTTGCCAAATTTAAGATCGCATACCTCTTTATTAGCATACCTAAAGAAATTAAAAGAATTTCTTAGAAGAGTAAATCTACTAGTTCTCTTGTGATTTTTCAGCACTTCTGACTTGAGTATTGGTATTTCAAGTTGTTTAAGTATTCTCATTGGGTAGGAATCATTTGATTTTAATTAAATAAAGTTATAAAGAAATTTCTCTTTATTCTACCATGTTATCAGATAGAACTTGAAGAATAAGAATACAATTTGAATACTTAACCTATATATATTGTATTAAATGGTTAGTGGAGATGTAATGACGTAGCAAAAGTTACTGAACCTTCTCTTTTACCTTATTCACTTGCATTTTTCTTATTTCAAAATGTGAGAGAGATGAGTATATACTAAAATATAGATTTTTGTGAGGTTATGTACAATTTGACAATCTAAAAATGAATTTGGGCATTCGTTAATTAAACTTAGCTAAATTGATTAATCATGCCACTCGCACTTGGTTTTAACCTTAAAAATACACGTATCAGTTTCCAAAGGAGGTTCAATTTAGTAATGTTACTATAAAATTGCTAATTATAAGTAAATTTTTCAAAGATTAATTAGTACTGGCCAGCACTCACTGAATAAGCAAATAGAATTATCCTTGGTGTTTTCCAGTTACTTTTAAAATATCATTTAACTGTTCCTCACATATAATTCGCTTCTTCACGACAATAGTAAATACTCAATGTGAAGTATTCTGATAATTTCTATCTCTGAGGAAATAAGAAAACTGATTCATAGAGAAGTTAAATGAATTCGAGACGTAAGTATGTTTGACTTAAACTTACATAATATGAAACAACGAAAAAGTCGAGCACTTAGTTCGGTCTTGAATAATGATGAGTTGTTGATTTTGCTTTGGTTAATGACAAGTCCCTGACTTGAATAAACATATCTCACTAACATCAGTAAGTTCCAAATTTACATGGGAAAAAAGCAACAGAAGCCAATAAACAATGGTACTCCCCATTATCCATGGCATTCTTTAATATCTTAAATTATCTTGAAAGTCAGCACCATCCGTGCTACCCTGAACTGATGAAATCTTTTAGCTGAAGATTTCAGTTTGTATCTTTACCATGTGATTTGTCATGATTCACTCTTTTCATGACTGATAGGTTTTTTGCTTTCTCATTCAACTCTGCAATAAAAGGAAAACTCATGGTTTTCTTTGACACAACAGAGCTATCTTTAGCTATATTTAGAGGCAGGATTCTCAGACAAAGGTCTATTTTCTTCTTCCTGTTGCTCAAGCTCCAAAACTTAATTTCCTTTTAGCTATTACTGGAATTTACGTATGTGGTGAGAGAAAGGCTGGAAGGGTGATTTCTATGCATACACCTCCGGTTCACGTTCTTCAAGAAAGACCTAAGTATAACTAATTTCTGGAATTTTTGCAATGAATAAAGTAGCATGATCTCATTACAGAAAGACCTGCAAGATCTTTGACCCCAGTCCTTCACAAATAATAGGTCTTTGTTTACAGATGAAAACAAAAAAATAAATAAGATTAATTATAAACATAGCTCAGAAAACAAAAATAAAAAGTAAACATAAACATAGCTTATCTCTGCCTCAAGCCAAATATCACTATTTCTTTGATAAATAACAGAATTCTGAATAATGGTTCTTAAGCGATCTGCTATGAAGAAATATACATGACAACACAATAACCACTTATATTTTCTATCCTTTGACATTGATAGAGTGCTTTCACTGACATTCTGTCATCATTTTGCCTGACCGACCAATGATTCCACACCTGCTTGAAAGACCTGTAACCACCTGTAACCATGAGATCAGCTTTCACAATAGAAAGACTTCCACTGAACAGTTTGTAACTTATTTCAAAATTGACTGGAAATTCCTTATAGGTGTGTGTGTATGTATACATATATATGTGTACATATGTATATCTGCACTTTCCTATGTCAACTCAACAAAGCTTCCCAAGCAAGATTATTTCAAACAAAATTTATTCAATGATAAATATATGATTCTGTGGATTCAGATTGTTTTTCCATCTCATTCATAAATTATGTGTTTCCTTAATCTTTGACTTTGTTTTATATTTGCATGATTAGCACTGACTGATGGTAGAACTGAACCTCATGATATGTTGTCTAATTATGTAAGTTGTTCCCTGTGGTTTGGGTTAAATCTTACACAACAAGCGAAAACTGAAAATTTTAATGACACTTTTGTTTTCGCTACATTATGTAAAGTATTGCTGTTTGACTGAATTGGATCATTTCAAAAACTAAATGTTATTCAAACGGTGTTCTGTAAATTTTCTCAAATTCAACAATTTAAAAAACTTTACCCTCAGGTATCTAAAATGCAAACCTAATGCATATAATATTTCTGTTATCTCAGCACAAACAAAATACCAAAGATATTGAGAAGGAATTCTCATATCAGTGTAAACAGCTTATCAAGCTTCTTCTACAAAACCGAGTAAAATATGGCAATCTATAATTTCATTTCTCTGCCAGTGTCACAGATGGTAGCCAATTGGTTTGATGGAAAATTTGATGCTTGTATGTTTGCATAGCCAAAGAGAATTTTCAGGAAGTTATTGCAATTCCCACTATTCTCCAAAGTTGAGGATTATGTGCAAATTTTTTAAAAATCCAATTCATCAGAACTACCTACCATTTAAATTTATCATTTGTTATTTGAAGAGACATTTTAGTAGTGTTTTTTTCAGGAATCTGGTTTTGTAAAAATCATACTTCTATTAAGTTAGTTTAAAAACTCTGCTTTTTACTCTATGTATTTATGGTCTTAATTTATCAAAAATAGAATTATTCATTGTGCTCTAAAGAGTGTCATTACATTGATCTCATAGTCAATGTTTACTGATTGAAATGTATACATATATACGATATATATAAAATAATGATCGAGATGTTTCTTCATTATAGATAGAACAAATAGTTATAAATCTTGGTTGTGTAATCTTTAAAGTATGTAACGTGGTAAAATAATATGCTTGCTGTTTTTGTACCTATGTACAAATTTTGCAATTTATTGTTCATTTGAAGCAGCAAATTGAGAATTGTCCAAAACTGTGAAGACTAAAAAGCATAAAAATGTGTACACTTTTTATACTTGTTTTCATCAACTGAATCTTGTAGTTGTCCCCAAAGGGGGCGGGGGGGGGCGGGGAACCTCTCATTTGTTTTAAGCAGAACTTTAAAGGCAATCAGTGAGAGAATCTTGTGAATTGAAATGGGAAGAATAGATCCTCTTCTTTCTTTTTTAAAAAATCATGCGTACTTATAAATCCAAACATTCTTACATGAGAGAAAAATTGATGAAAAAAGAACCAGAAATACCTAACAGGCTGAATTAAATGTTTTATGAAATAAAAAAGAAAAGTTGACTTAAAATAATAAAACGACTGAACTTCCAAAAGACATGAGATCTTGTGAGGACCATTCAATTACAGATACTTGAATTAGTTGCACCATCTAGTGGTCAAATTTCAACCTCCTGCTATGAATGCCCCAAAGATCCCTATCCTCATTTTTTACTCTGAATATATATTTTAGTTTATCATTTTAGAAGTTCTAATTTTTTTAATAAAAGAATCTGAAAAATATTCTAATTCTATAACCACATTTATTCTAAAAAGAAACACATAAATATATAAATCAACAATTGCTTCATATAAAACAAAGATTTTGTTCTGTTTTATTCTCAGTTTTGCCATCTTAGTTGAATAAAGAAAAATCACAGAAAGTTGAAAAAGAATAGAATCTGAAAAAAAATAGCATACTAAAATATAAAAAGATACAACACTTTGGTTAATTCTATTAAAGTTTAAATAAAAACACTAGTGGAGTTCGATATCAATAGTACTGCTTATCAACCTTCATAAAGAGAATTGTGCTTAATGAAGAGTAAGCTGACTCAAAAAGCGTTTTTCCCTAGATAACAATATTAAGTAATCCTACAGAAAGTACATAATAACTTTACTAGCAAGTTATGGGGCAGCCATCTATGAAGTTGTAGATGTTTTTGTTGGATTAAAATAGCCCCAAGTAAGTACAGGGGCGGACAAAATTGAATCTGAACTTGTAGCAATATTTTAAATTTTAAATTAAAAGTTCAATTGCATCACTAATATTCCAGAAGAAAAAATAATATCCATATGGATTTTAACTAAGAAATTTTCATTAAGAAATTCCAATTATTTATTCTTATATGAAGTTATTACAGAATGATCAACTTAACTCTCTCTTAATGGCTAAAATTTTCTCCCACTTTATTTCTTAACAAATTCCAAAATAAAATAGCCCAATGATTCAGATCGTACCTAATTTGAATATTAAATATATCTAATCCTATTCTTCCTCTGTTGTCTTCAGAGTACAACTCATTAAATAGAGCCCAGAGGGACTTTCGGCTCCAAAAATGAGGCCAGAAAAATTAGGAAAGGATTTAGAGACCCCTGCATTTCTGAGGCCATCAAGGGCTGAATTTATTTCATGGAATTAGCAAAGGAAGAAAAAGTCACCTGATTCTGAGAAAAAGACAAAAGGACTTGCATGTACACACACACACACACACACACACACACACACACACACACACACACACGTATGCACACATGGCCTTAAAGCCTTGTGCCCTGGAAATAACATCTCTCTTCATTTATCTTTAGGTTTTATGTTGTCTTCTTTCTATTCCAGACCACAAGTGACATTCAACTATAGTAATTTAATTAAAAGCAAAACAAATAAACAACAAAACATAAAAATGTACAAGATTCACTATCCCAAGAGCCATACATAATATTCAAGTATACGTGTTTCATTAGTGATGATATAAATGTGCTGGTAGATGCTAAAAATATCAGCTTTAATAATCCAGAGTAAAATTGTCTCAATAATTTTACAGTGTTGAGAATGATTACTGATTAATGGCTAATCAAGTCAAAATTCATTTAAACTCGGGGAAATTATAATAGTGTCAGAAAACTATAAACCATACAGTTTGGTTCAATATAACACTAGTAATAGTTAAACCAGTTTCAAAGAAGTAACTTGTATACAAGGCCAAAATACATTCAAGAAAGTGTCAATGGAAACCATTGCTAGGATAAACATACATTCTGATTTTCCCAGAATAGTATTAAATTTCTCAGTTTATGATATTTACCAGCCTTCCTTCCTCTCTCTCTGAGTCCTGATAGTCTTTTCAAAAATAAGGAGATGTGATGGAGTGAATTTCCACTAGTAATAAAAAAAAATGTTAATCAAATTTAAACTTTCATATTTCAATGCAAAGTTCAAGAGGAAAATACAAATGCATTGCTAATAGTAAGAATATTTTTTACACGTTCAACTTTTATTATGTGTTTTTTGGTTGGCACGCATCCAACCAAACTTTGATGAACCACCATGCTAAGTAATTTTTGAGTTCTCACAAATTTCATATAATATTTTATTTTTTAAAACAAAATTTAACCCCCCAAAAGAATTTAATATAAATAAGACAAAACTTGATAACTATGTTGTCTTATTTCCTCATAATTTCCCATAGAAAGAATATTCAAAGTTTAATGAGAATATCTCTTATTAACTTATTCAATAGTCCAACAAAGTTCATGTATTATGCAACTGCACAATAACTTAGAAAAGTTCAATGTAAATGACTATTTCACCTTTTTTCTTTGTTTTATTTTATTTTATTTTATTATTATTTTTTTTTAACCAGACGTGAAGCTTTCATGGAGTTAGCTAACCTATGAAGCACTAAAACATCACCATGTTTAAGAGTTCTCCTTTTCGGTTAAGTAGACTCCAACCTAGACCTGGCCACATTTCTGAGCAATGAAAGCTAGCATTTGGACAAACAGTAAGCACTGAGCACCAATATAGAATCAGTAAATATGAAATATTTAATAGACTGATTGGGCTTCTTGCTTGTAGCTCTATTACACTTGTGTCTAAGGGTTTCTTCCCTCTTCCAATCTTTAAATGTGATTGTAGAATTCTGAGCTTAAAATAACATAATGCATTATATTCCTATTTCCATAGTAAATTTATATGTCTGGTTATATACAGGCCCTCTGAGATCAAGTTGTTATAATATTTATTTTTAATATCTGTGTAACTATTAGATGGCAATGTAATATAAATTATAAGCCAGAAAAAATGAAGGGGTTAATTTTACTTGGTGAATTGTTCCTCTAGCTTTCATTTCCATACAAATACATATATTTTTAAATGCTATATGTTTAATTCATAAATGGGACCCCCTTATTTATATTCATCATCATCCCATTAAGTCTTTTAGATTATTATGTTGGGTTATAGAAAACACTGACTTGTATACATACAAGTAATTCTTTAGCTACTTGATCACAAGAGCCCATTAAAAAAGAGTTATGTTGTCAAGTGAGTTTGGCTAATAGTACACACTATGTACACTGCTAGGAAATTCATAATGCCCATTCATGTATTATAAGTTCTAAGAAGCCTTATAGTAAAGAGGCTTACTAAACTTTGTTTAGCCTGGGATTTTTTAACTTATTTTATCACATAAAGCAGTCAGAGGATGGAGTTGGAGGCTTGGGAAAAGAAATCTCTGACCTATAAATTTTATAACAGAGTTTAATGTAAAAAAAAAGCATGAATTTTTATATTTCCAGCAAAGCATAACAAGAGTTACCAGGCCTGAACATATTCTCCAAAGGTGATTTTGCAAGCCTGATTAGCATCTGTGGTGTTCTGCCTGTGTAGGGTAAGTTCTGAAAAGGTGTATTAACCCAGCAAGACCTTACAGATTCTATAATACCCCTGCCATATCACCCATAAACTCCAGTTTAACTACTTTCTGTGGTTTCTAAAACTGCCTTTAACAAATGATACTATTTTGGAACTGAAAGAAAGTTCAAGTTACAACTTACTTCTTCAATGGTACCAATTGTTATCCACAATATATACTGATGAGTGGACACCATATCTGTTTAATCACGTTATAGCTACGTAAGTTTGAATGTGACTGCTACCAGTCTATGGACATGTACAATCAGTTATGTACACTGTTTTAAAAGAAGAAATTAGAGCAAGCCTGTCCTGAATCTATTCCATTAGGAAAATTGACTGCATGAACGTGTGTGTACATATAAGTGTGTGTGTTTATGAAAGCATGTGTGTGTGAGAATGTGTATAAAAGAGTTTGTGTGTGTATGAGACAATGTGTAAAACAGTGTATAGAAAGAGAGCACACAATAAAATTTCAAAGAATTAGAGTTTCATTAAAAATATGGAATGTGAATTAGGCTATATGAGCAATGTGCATGTCGGGCTCTCTGTTTTTGACTGACAAAAATAAAAAATAAAAATAAATTTAATAAAATGCTATACTCCACATAATTATTTTGCCATCCTGAAACCGTAGTCAAAGTAAGAGAATTATTTATCACACCACACAAATCTATAAGTGAAATTTAAATTATTTTTTTATTGCAAGGTATATTCAAAATATTCCCAACTATATTTTATTCAATTCTCCTTTGACACTTATGTAAAGTTTCTCTTATTGAAACCTAGAAGTGGAGGTGGGGCAGCCTTTCTTTAACACTCCTGAACAGGTACAAATTCTTCCATCTTCTTGTAAAACCAAAAAGAAGCTCACTTTTTTTTTAGATTCAGGGCTGCCTTTCTGTTCTTAAGGATGTGAAATGCATTGACTGAGTGTTTTTATTCTGGTTCATCTAACATAGATGAAGAGCTAGAATGATTCTAGGAGTTACTCATACAACTCTGAGAATTTGCCTGTTTAACGGTGTTGTGATGACCTAGTTAACTGCACAGTACACCAAGAAAACATGAAGGAGTTCATTTCAAATCAACTATGATGTTCTAACATAGTTCATCTTTGTATCTCACTGACGGATTCAAACGAAGCTCAATACTTATTTCAAAAACTGAGATTACTTCGAAGAGGGCAAAAAAAGACTTAGAATACCCACCCTACTTGAATCAAATCTCATAGGTTTTTTTTAAGTTGTGATGCTTAAATCGTTGCAGATTATTAGAATATTCAGAAAACTTGTCGATTCTTTGTCTATAGAAAAAGGAAGATTCTGCCTCCAATCTTAGCATATGTACTCATTAAATTATTCAGTAATCTAAAGTTAAGGAGACTTAGTTAAAACAGGAATAGGTATGTGTGACTCATGAAAAATAAAAACAATCAAAAATATCCAGTTTGTACGAACCTAACAATGTCTATTTCAAGTGACTTTTACGTTCTATACAGTGAAAAACTTAGAGGTTTACACATTGTATAATAGTTTTATGTTATTATACATATATAATATAATATTTCATAAATTCATACAATTTTTTTAAAAAATCAAAGTATATGTACAGAAAAGTACACAAATCATGTGTACAGTTGTATTAATTTTCTCAAAGTGAACAGTCATAGAAATACCATTCTTCTCAGTCAAGAATAACACATTACCAGTATCACAGAGCCATTCCTATTACTCTCTGCCAAGGGTTTAGCTAAGTTACTCCAATATCACTTGTTTAGTTTCCATTTTGTTTTGCCAAGCTGACTGCAAAGAACTAAATGAGTACCAGTCCTTTATGTAAGCACATGCCCTAGACAGTAGCACACAGTCACAAGTAAATGTAAGTTTTTGATATACCTTTTCCAACAACCCGGTGATGAACAGTTTCCCTGACTCCCAACACCTTCCCTGTATGTGGCCCTTAGATAACCCGTGAAGCTTATCGAAATGCCTTCTTTTGTTTGAATTGACCAATCTGGCCTTGGTTTGAACTGACCAATCTTAGATCAGGAACTTCAAATCATTCCACGCGAGGACCCTATGAGCCCGAGGTCCTCTATCTGTCTCTCTCTCTCTCTCACTTTCTCTCTCTCTCTCTTTCTCTCTCTCTCTCTATCTCTCTGTCTGTCTCTCTCTGCCTGGACTCTGATTTGACCTTCTCATGTGGCCCCTTGAGGTGTGCCTGGTGCTTTCTCCAGGACCTGTGAAAAATAAATATTTTTATTTCATTTATTATGTGTGTGTGAACTGAGGCTTATCATTTGGCACCCATACTGTATTTAACAAGTGTTAATGTGATGGATTCCTAACACCTTTTAATCACAACCCTTACTCTCTTTCCAGAAGGTCACAGTTGCTGGCTGAAAGGTTGCTTGTAGCTATACATTTTGTTAGTGTACATTCTCGGATTCCTGAATCTTAAAATCTAAACCTTTCTATCGAGTAATACTTGTATGGTACCTGTAATTCCTATGTTAGTACTGCTCTTAGGACTCCTACATGCTATTACCAAAACTCAGTTAATTACTGGCTACTGAAATTAACACAGGTTCAAAGAATTTTTCTAGCTATGATTTATGGATATTGATAGCACATTAGAGCAACTGATCAAAGACATTTTTTGAGGTGATTAATTTTTTTAAGTATAGTTGGTATGCAATATTATATTATCTATATTAGTTTCAGGTCTACAATATAGTGATTCAACATTTTTATACCTTATAATGTGATCACTAATTAAGAGAAACAAAAGCAAAAATGAACAAATGGGATGTCATTAAACTAAAAAGCTTCTGCACAGTAAAGAAAACCATCGACAAAACAAAAGACAACCTACTGAATGAGAGAATATATTGACAAATGGAATATCTGATTAGGAGTTGATATCCAAAATGTATAAGGAACTCATACAACTTAATAACATAATAAATAGATAGATGATAGATAGATAGTCTGATCAAAAGTTGGGTAGAGAACATGAAAAGACATTTCTCCAAAGAAGACATGCAGATGGCCAACAGATATATGATAAGATGCTCAACATCACTAATCAGGGAAACACCAATATGAGCTATCTCCTCAAACCAGTCAGAATGGCTATTATCAAAAAGTCAATAAACAACAAGTGCTGACAAAGATATAGAAAAAAGGGAACTCTTGATGAGAGTGTCACTCTTGATAGAACTCTTGATAGAAAACAGTATGGTGGTTCCCCCAAAAAACTAAAAATGGATATATCAAAGATTATATATATATTTTTTTCTTTGGTTTTCTAATCCAGGTAAATACTATGGAAAGCTCACCAGGTAAATAAGCAAAGATCAATGTGGTCAATAAGTGTGCCTCTGTCTTTGCCTGATAGATATAAAGCATAACACATGATCAAGAGGCAATCTTGATTATTAAAAAATCTTATTTTTGAAAAAAATTATTGAAAGCTATGCATATAGGTGAAAATGCATTCACATTTGGTATATAAATTGAACAAAAGCTCATAGAACAGGTAGAATTTCTACAACTTTGTTTTATAACACACTTTTAAGTTACAAATAATTTTTATTTAGAAAAAAATTTACATTGTTTTCTTTCTGGAATATTTATTCCTTCAAAGTCACTGTGAATTAAGTTCATAAAACATAGCGGAGAAACTACCATGAGAAAAGTGCTATTATTTTTTATTTAAAAGTTTTATACACTCATGTATGTGCATTAGCTTGTATCCTAATATAAAATGGACTTTAAAGATGTAGCTCTTATTCTGATGGAATTCTCTCTGAATGATAAATCCCTGACTATACATCCCATCATATTTGTAAATTAGCAGATAAAGCAACTTACTCAAGCACAAAGAAAAGTATATTCTGGTCTTTAAAAAGTGCCCTCAATTTTGTATATTTCCACTAAACTGCAAAATAAGACAAAATAATCAGATTTTTAAAAGATCGACTTATTCTGAATTAATTGAAAAAATACTATTTATTTTATTCTGTATTAAAAATAATAAAATTTCTCACCAAAGTAATTTTATTTAGTTAAATTCTCACCTCAATAATTGTTTAATATTTAATAGATATCACAAAATAACCAAGCATTAGTGAGCATATATAAAATCTATATTAAGCTATAAGTGTAGAGCCTCATGTACCATATTTATCTACATATTTTCTAACTTGTTAATGTGTATCCTTGTAAAATCATAATACTTAACATCAGAGACTAGAAAATTTCATCTTGTTTCTTTTGACCTATGACTATATAAATAAAACTGCTCATTAACAATTATAGAACAAATATTCTTTAGAATGAAACATTCTGTAGAATATTACCTTAATTTACACTGAGCTGACAATAAATCAAGTCTTCCTAAATTTAGAGGACTGAAATAACGCAGGATTTGCTCTCTGAATGCAGCAGAGTTAATCTAGAAAACAAAAATTTATTTTAAAATGTTATTGCTATATTTACTATTCATTGGCTAAGTCCACAAGAAACCAGTAATCAAAGGAAGTCCAGGGGATACAGTTCTGGATTACAGATAAGGGAGCTGAAACAACATCTTTGAGAACAAATAGCACAACAGCATTCTACCTCATTATTCCCTAAATCTACTGAGAGAATTTACCCTCTGTTTCACATAAAATTAGAAAATTGAGGCACTGTATTATAAATTTATTCTAAAAATGTAGATAATTGAAACCAACATACTTTTCGATTTGAATGATTGCATTATTTTAATTATATTCTCTCTAGAAACTCCCTTTGAAATTTAAACAAAAGACAAATTCATTACATGAGGAAGTGACATGTAAATTATAAATCCATATTAAATTATGTTCCTGTCAAGAAAAGAGTATGTTCAAATATCCATGTCTAATCCTAGGAAAGAAAAGAAAATAAATTTGATTTAGTTATCACTGTTTTAAATAACTAAGCTCTTATTGAAGTAATACAATTCTCGGTATTTTTTTATTAAATGATAATTTCCATGAAACATTCATTACATTTTAAAACTTCAAAATATTAAACTATAAATACCAGAGTTTAGTACTGAACTATGATAGTGAATAAATAAAATCCAGATTTTTGCTTTATAATTTCAACATATGCAACTACAGTTTTTACCTTTGTAACAAATAACCAGAATGTTTAATCATCTGAAAAGACACAGCTTTAAATTGTGAAAATTAAAGCAAAGCGAGTGCAAGCTAAGACTCTTGATAGAGGCCATATGAAATATTTAAATTCAACTGATAAATGACAAAGATATTTAATATAGTGTATATTCAAAGAATTGACAGGAACATAAAGATTTTATCTCTTCCTGCCTCTCTTTTACTGCTTCATCTCCCATCAAGGCTAGAATATAAAATATCTCCACAGCCTTGGTGATGTCCAGATTTTAAGACTCTTATTGAATGACCTATTCTCCAAATTCATTTATGAGATACCTTTGGTTGAAGTATTGAATAATTATATAACAGCTTCCAAAAGAAAATAATTGAAACTCTTATTTTTAGAACACAACGATTTTCTTTTTCCACATCAAATGTCATTCATCTACTCAAACATTTCACCTAGGTCTCATTTTCCCATCTTCAGATGATTCACATAATAATCCCCCTGCTATGAAATATATTCATTTCTGCTCTACTTAAGCATAAAGCCATATTATTAATTTATTTTCAACCACCAATAAGTGAGATTTTTCCATTTTATTGTCACCTCTAGCTCCCAGAGTGGTTATTGATTTTTAACTACTTTTTCTACCATCTTTTATAAATCTCCCTTCTCCCTTTGACCAGTAATTCCACTAGGTAGACTAGGTAATCTAGGTGTCCTTGTGGGATGACCCAGACCTTCTTCTCTAAGGAGTCTGAGGCCCAGATCCCCATGGTTTTGTACGTTTGTGGTTGCTGAAGTTGTGCCGGGCAAGTAGCAAGAAATGCCCCAGGGCATCAACGGAGCATATCTGTTAAATAGATGCAGTCCTACTGCCTCATGAAACTGAATCAGTTATCTCAAACAGTGTCGTAACTTTGCCTACTGATGTACTGCCACAAGGAACCCAAAGTTATCAATGTTATCCAGAACTTTAATTTTAGTAGCACTCAAACCATGCTGTTCATTGGAAGCATTCTTCCCTCTGAGACCAAGACCTCTTGACCCAAAGATACCTAAGCAGGAGTGGGAAGCATGAATTCCTCAAATTACAAATGGATAACTGAAAAGAATCATGAGAAAGAACACCAACCTTAGGTTTCTGGACCAATACGTGCCTGTTGGGGACATAGTACTATATAATGGCCATATGGGAGTCTGGGCTCCTTCCTCGCGAAGTTTACTTGTTGTCAGGGTCAGGGATATTACTGAGCTAACCCAGAAGGTTCGACGGCATGAGGCCCAGTTCGAAGAATGCACAAGAGGCAGACATGAGGATGAAACAGCAGGCACCAACTTTATTGTGCGGAGTGCACTTCTCCTCTCTAGGAAGTGCAGTTCTATTGAGGAGTGCAGTCTATTGCATGGGACAAGAGGTCTTGCACGCACTTCTCCCGCTCCCCTTTCTTGTGCTCCCCTTCTGTTCTCTCCTCTGCTCTCTAAGGGACTGCTGGGCTCCTCACATAGCAGAGTACAAAAGTGGCATTCAGCAGAAGCGGCAATAAGCTGAAGTATGTTTACATATTTCTAAGTATAGGGTCTTATTCCTAGCCATGGGCCTGGATCACAGCCAGACCTTTCACCAGCCAGACCTTGGGTTAGTCAGGCCTTGAATCAGATGGGCCTTGGATAATAGCCAGACTTTGGATCACAGCTAGACCTTGGGTCAGTGAGACCTGGCACCCACACTTTTCCCCTGTAGATCTTTTTAAGCTTGATCTCAGATA
This sequence comes from Pteropus alecto, assembly GCF_000325575.1. Taxonomy (NCBI): domain Eukaryota; kingdom Metazoa; phylum Chordata; class Mammalia; order Chiroptera; family Pteropodidae; genus Pteropus; species Pteropus alecto. Next base: position 19,291,529 of record NW_006443138.1, on the reverse strand, counting down.
TGCCACATCCATTTTATAATTGTTATAACAGTTTATTGATGCATATGTCTTTTGACTTAGTAGGTTTTAAAATCTTTAGTTTATAGTGAGCAGTTATGATCATATGGTCAGTTGATAACCCATGGTTAGATGCTCTGTCTCTATTGAGACCTAGTATCACACAAGGGACTGCTATTTGGGTAATGCATTATTTCTCTTCTATATTTAACCTCATCTTTCTCTAGAAATCTAGTGGTTTACAATGTATTTTTCTAATGGAGTTTGCCAAAGATTTCAGATGGCAACTTCCTTTATCATTGATACATCTAGTACCACTAGATCTGCCTAGTTGTATGTCTCATTGTAAGTAGCAGAGCTACTTACACAGTATTCTCGTCCTGCTACAGAACCCTTTTGCTGTTCTGGGTCCAACTCAGATCTATCAGCTTTCCACATCACCTGATGAACAGGTTCAAGCAGTATGCTTACGCCGAAGTTAGATAGACCTACCAATCATTGTGCATTTCTATTATTATAAGGTTTAAGATTTAACAGTTCACCTTTTAATTTAGCAAAGAGGTCCCAGAATGTCCAAGAATTTCACTCATGAATCTTGAATCTTACCCACTGAATGCAAATGTTACTTTAGCACCCAGAATACTTGAAATATTTGTTCTTAGGTCCAATAAACCTAATATTCAAGGAAATGTACAGACTACCAATGCCCTGGTAGATTATATTGTGACAAAGATGAATCAATATAGCTTAAAGACAATATCTTGAATATATACTTTGTCCATTCCAAGTGAATGTGAACTACTGAATTTCATTCATGATAAGTATTGAGAAGAACACATTTGCCACATCGAAAGCCTTACAACATGTACCAGAGACTGTTTTATTGTGTTTTGATACAGATACCACATCTCGTACTGCAGCTGCAATTAAGGTTACCTCTTGGTTGAGTCTGGTAGCCCACTGTTATCTGTCACAATTCATACAGTTCTACAGGGATTTAAGTGGTGAATTAAATTATAGTTATGATGAGAACTCCCCACTTCCTTTATATTCTTTATGATTTTGAAAATAACACTAATCCGTACCATTCCTGTTAGGATGCAATATTGTTTTGTATTTGCCATCTCATCTTGGGATTGCAGATTCAGGAGTATGCAATTAACTTTTACTGCTACGATAGCTCTTACTCTATAGAGCAAGAATCAATGTAAGAATTCTACCAACTATAAAGTATGTCTATTGAGATTATCATCTGGCTATTGATAAAATGACCACCAGTTAGCTCTATGGAACCACTGGACCTGCTGTTACATGGTATTGGACCAGGACTCTAATAATACCTGGCCCCTATGCATTTTTTATCTAATAAGAGAGGATATATAGAGCTTTGGATACTCTCAGGACATAATCATATCAGAACTTGTACCGAATCACACTCAGAAGACAGGTATTTCTCTTTCCTCAGTACAATTATCTGAGTAAATGTCTAAAAACTCTTTGGAGAAAAACGGGAGGAATATAGACTTGCATTTTGCTGCGGAGTACTTGTTCAGTTGACAGATTCTGGGTCTGATAAGTGACTGAGGTCTGGAAACTAGGCATGGGATCATGACTTTTTATTGTGGAATCTTATCTCAGGTTTCTGCTCATCTATTCTTGAATCTCTTTTAATTATGTATTTTAAGTTATACTTTGTAAACTGCTCCTTTATCTTGTCTTTATGTTTTCTATACATGAACATCATATATGTCCATCTAACCACCATTCAAAACTTTCTGATTATTATGAGAATTTCACCCAGTTTTTGCTCATATTTAAGTGGTAACACCTGGCTTCTATTGTTCCTGGATCCTCTCATTCTCATTACTATTTAGGAGTCTAGATATGATAACAGCATCTTCTACCTTCAGCCTCAAATTATAGAAGACAACAGACACTGAGCCTTGCAATGTTTCTGCCAGAATGTTCTGCTCCTTAACAGAATATTTTTTTTCTCTCCTTGATAAACATGTGTCTTCCTCACCACTATCTCTAAGAACATAGCGTCTGGTGAGTTTTTAGTCTTATATAGAGGATTGATTTCAGCATGCTTCCTTTTTTTTGAGCCTTTCTATTCCTTTCTCTCTAACTAATCTCCCATGGAAGTTCTGGCATTTATACCTCATTTATGTGAGCCATTACTTTTTTCATGCTTCCAAGAACCATCCCAGCATCAAATTAGAAGCAACTCTAAGGCCCTTGCCTGGCTGTTAATTCTCAGGCATAGGAAAGTCCCATATAATGATAAGCTCTCTGATTGTAGCTTACTTCGTCCTGTTTGCTCCAGCATCCCCAAGATTCACTTCTAAGCATATCCTCTGGTTTCTGCCTATACACCATTAGCCCCTTTGGCACTCTTTCTCTAACCTCCTTTAGCAGGCTCAGCATTCTCCCAGTTAGATCTTGCTGAGTTTGTAGCTCAGTTATGAGCCTAATTGTCAGAAGAGAGGTTAAGACAAATCCTGAAGGTGATTATTGACTTCTAAGGCAAATGTCACCTTTGAGGCCTCTGCACAAACTAAACTCAGTATATTTCCAATTAGGAAGATGAACATTTTCGTAGGCAGGAAAAATTCAGATGCATTTGGAGGATCTCAAGTATGTCTGCTCGACTCAGGTTTCAGGGTTCAAATTCTTCCCCATTGGTGCTTTGAAGTCAGCATAGGAGACTTCTTGCCAAGAGTGAGAATGAATTCTTTGCTGAACTTCTGCCACTGTCACAACTAAGTCTTCACTCTTTCTGACCTTTGGCTTCAAGAGAAAAATTTCTTCGGCGCATTGAAGGAGGTTCTCTGACTCTCGAAATTTGCTGTAAATTGTTAATTCATAACTCTGAATTTGTTATTCAGCAACATCACCATCTGGCCATCCCATGAGTCATCTCTAGAATTCTATCTTTAGTCTGTTTCTTAGAAAGATTTCTAGTACTCATTTAGGTCAGATTTCCTAGAATCAGAGATAGGGATTATTGAGCAAGTGATTTATTGGGCAAGTAATCTTATTTAAAATGAGAAAGAAAAAAAAAAAAAGGCTAAGGCAGGGAAAGAAAGCTAAGCAAGGATGTGATTGCAAGTGGAGACTAGCTTTAGCTTAATCTCATTAGGTGGAGCAAAAATTATACCTGGAGATTGATTCCAAGTTGAGACAAGTGCTGACACTTGGCCTTTGCTCTTCTGGTTCCTTTCATATCCCCATGTCATCGACTCATTGTCTGCAGGATTTTTAGTGTAATGGTGTTCCCAAGCAAGTAAGCTCTCATTTTGCCACGGGCAGTTGTGAATCAGTATTTGCTAATACTTTCAGAAGCTGAGAGATGAGGTATCTGGTCAAGCCCTCAACAATGACCAATATATCCAAGATCCACTAAAACTATCCACAGTCTTGAACCCTTAGTTAAGTCTTCAACTGTCCTGACAACTGAAAGTAAAAAAGAAACAGACGCCTGAATATTCATTTTAAGTGTTTGTGCAAATGAATAATTGAGAATTTTATCTCTCTCTCTTTTTTTTCATTGTCCATATAGTTGTTGGTCTCAAAAATGACTGGAAAATAATGGAGTTAGATACTGCACATCACATTTTTTAAATGTGGCTTTAATGGGACTAGAATACTAACGAAAGTCAATAATAAGGTCCCTATCTGCTTCCAGTTTCTAATTCTAGGCCTTGTGGCATGTCTGAAACTATAAAAATAATGTCTTCCAATTTATAATAAAAATTTATTGGAATAATTCTGAATTTATTTCTGTATTTTAAAAATGCATACATCTCTAGAAATATGTGCACATTTTGTCATTAAATAAAATATAGCATTACAGAAAGGTATAATATAGCTTCCTATAATATAAAATCGACAGATTTACTACTAATCATGCCAGTGAGAGAATTGCTTCACTGTATGATATTGCTTCTAATTATTATTGTTATTATTAGTATTATTATTTGTTATTTCTATTTTGCTACTTTAGCTTGAAATTTTAGGGTTTGGTCACATTCAGATCACAATGAAAGAAAACCCACCCGAGTCAGAAATATTTAGTTCAGATTCTTTCATGACAGTTTCAGAATAAATTTCTTATCATTTTGGAAAGTGTCTCAGGAGAGAAAATATGTTCTACATTTAAAGTGGTGAGTTAAACAGGATACTATCAGTATGCGTAATTAGTTTAAAAACAAAAAGGAAGGAAAAAAGGAAGGTGGGAAGAAGGAAGGAGGGAGGGAGAGAGAAAAGAGGAAAGGGGGAGAAGAGAAGAGATTTGATTCACTGAAAAGGCCCACTGTATGGTGATGTTTGAGTTTTCCGTGTGTGTAATATTCTGATTTTTAACCTATTGTTTAATCCTGAACAAAAGAGTATGAGATATTGGTATTCTTATTTTACAGATGAGAAAAATAGTTTAGAGTTTCACAACTTCTAAATAGCAGAGCTAGAATTCTTACTTAGAATTCTTAAGTATTCCCTCCCACATTTCCCCTTCTCATTCCAGTCTTTAATGATCCGAGTCCAGTTCTGTCTTTGCCATTTATGGGACATGTTATAATATCTCCTTGAGACTCATTTCTCATTTGTAAAGTAAGATTTGCTCTCGTTATATCATTCTGTGGACCCACTTGGGATTGGCTAGACAGAGTATCAAGTTTTCAAAGAAGATAAAATATACTTATTGATCAACAAGCTATTTCTCATTAATTCTAGTCTTAAATCATTGCTATGTCTATATAATTATATTATATACTCATACAATTACTATAATTATAGAAATTCTATATTTTTATAAAATTATGTTTGATAAAACCCTTACAAACAGCATTTTGTAATCACTCTATACATAAAGAAAACTGTACATTGTTATCTCCATTTTATAGAAGACTGACACATCTTTGTTTATCTAACCATATTTAGAAATTAATTTCAATTCTTAAGAAGTCATAAATCTACAAATCAGATTATCCAATAATGACAGTGACAGTGCAAAATTCTTTCTGTAAAAAGAGTATCATAGAATTAAAAAAAATAATTTAATATGCTTTCATTTGAGCAGAATAAATCCAGAATAAATAAAGCTTTACCCCCAAATTAAGCATACTGAAATAGAAACATTCAGATCATGAACAGTTAAAAGTTAAAAGTCTAGAGATGGCACTAAGAAACTAGACAGTGACTGCAAAGTCCCAACTAAAGGAATCAGTTACAAATAGACAGTGAGAGATCTAGGGAAATCAAGGAAGCAAGTACAACATGGAATCTTATATGACGTGTCTCTGACTAAGGGGAACATCAGGGAGGAAAAAACATTGGATCTGGAGCATTGTGAGTGCTCTTTTCGGTTGTGGCGAGCAACTACAATGGACCTAGAAGTTAAAGAATCTGAGCAAAAACAATAAATAACTAAAATTAAAAAAAATAAAGAGTGTGATCATATCAAGGAGTGACTTCTGGAAATGATAAGATATGTTGGTTAACCTCCACCAAAAGAGTTCTGTTGTTGAAGGAACAGTCCAATTTTGACCACTTCTGTCTTTTCGATAATTTTTGCTACCCATAACTCTGAAATACATAATGCAGGGAAAACCCACACTTATAATTTTTTATTTATTCAGTATTGTGAGTGATTGACTTGGAGTCCAGCTGGATTTTGTTAGTCACTCGGCCTCCTGATCATCAGGAACCTCCCTTCCCCAAACCAAATCATAAATCTGTGTGATGACAGTGTCTGAAGGTGCTTATCTTACAGTGCTAAAATAACACTTGAAATACTACTTTCGCACCTATTGCAAATTATTGTAATCAGGATAAAGTTGTTATATGTGAAGTTATTAATCAAGGTAACATTTAAATTTTATTCTATTTCAAATTTATTTTACAGAATATGCAAAGGAACTTCCTGATATTACTCATTTCCTTATGTTCAAGGAATTTTAAAAATTGCTTTGCTTCACTGAGAAATGCTTCCTGCATGATTGCTGCCAAGAGAAATGAAAGCTTAATATCTTTGGAAAAGATCTAGGCTCTGCTATTGTGAATGTCATAATGTAATAGAGTAGTTCTCAGTTTCTTTTGTTTTATCTTTAAAGATCCAGAATATTATACATTGTCTCATTTCAGTGAATACATAGCAAACACATAAAGCAGAAACAGTCTCATAAAGCAATATTGAGCATTACCATGTGTACTGCACTCTGATCTTTTTTTTCTCTCCTCTATTCTCAAGACTACTATTATACATATCTAGACATATCTATTATGTTCCCTGCGTCTCTTTTGTTCTTTTCTTTAATTTTCAAGCTCTTATTTCTCTGTACTTCAATTCGGCTATTTTTTTCTGTCCTATATTTAATTTTACTAATTCTTCCCAAAGCTATTTCTAATCTACTTAAAAAAAAATCATCCATTGTGCTATTTTACATTTTGTATTCTAAGTTCTTGTTTTTTCTTTGTTTGAAAATAGAAACATGTTACAGATCTTAGTTTTTTTTTTTTTTTTTTTTCCTTAACACTCCACACCAAAGAGAGAAGTGTTTCCACTGTTTCAGCAGTTCATCTGCATTTCTTCCAAACAAAGCTATAGTGAGGAAATCTATTTTTTCAGGTCTCTTTCAGTGTCATTTTGTGGCTCATTAGCTTGATTAAAAATTTTATCTCACATATAGCCCTAAGTAGAAATAGAGTTTCAACTGAAAATTGTGATAATTTCATTGATCTTCCTTTCACAAATTTAAAGGCTTTGCCTAAAGTTTTTTAAAAATACAATCCTTCAGAATTACAAACCAGTTGAAGTCATACCTTTCTCATTGGGAATATTCCATCTGCTTTTCTTTTTCATTAAGCTAAGTTTGTAAAAAAAAAAAAAAAAGTACTTTAATTACTTAGTAGGAAAAAATACAGATAACTGCATTTGCACAGGATTTACTTCTGGCAGAGATGATAACACTAACTATGGCCTAAAGCAATAAAGTTCTACTGACCTCATTGTCAAAATTTACTCTGGAAATTTACATGTATAAAAAAGTGATAATTCTCTAACAGTAATACAAAAATCTCTTATAAATATGGTGCTGTATTATTTTTAAGCTCTGAAGGTACTGGAGAAAGGTTCTAGATGTTTTACTATCTGATTTAAAAGTTATCCATTTGGAACAATAAAATAGGTGGTATTTAATACTATGAAGATTTAACATTAGAGATTATTTTTAAGTGTTACTTTTTCCGTGTTAATACTTATTTACAGCTTCAAAATAAGAAGTCTGGATAACCATTCTTTAGTTTGCAGTAGCTTTATGTTTCTTCAAAACAGAAACTCAAAATTAAAAAAATAAAACTAAATATTACCTATAAATTGTTCTGTTCCTGTATTTTGAAAACATGGTTACATAGTATAAAATAAATGTAGGTGATATTAAAATTCAATAGCTATTTATCTTATAAACCACTGATTGACTAAATTCTATGGTAAAAAATAAACCGAATATTAAAAACGACTAAACTCCTAAAGAAATAAGATCTTCAGAGATCTACTTTATAAAGTTCTGTGGATTAGAAATGCCACCTAGTGGTCAAAAATATTTATGCTTCTCTAATTGTTCCTTAACATAGATGGCTCATATTTGCCTATTCGTTCACTTTATTTCTAACTTCCTTCTTATCTTTACTTCTTTAGAATTTAAAAATTTTGATCAAAGTAAAAAATTATTCTAATCTCATGAGAATATATTCACTTGAAAAGAAATGGCAGAAATATATGAGACTATATAAAACAATGTACATTTTTAACTTTCACTTCTAGTTTAGATGAATTGATTTTGGTGTAATAAAAATGAAACGTAAAAGAAAGAGAGAATTTAACAAAAATTTACTAAATGTAAATGCAATCTATGAGTTGATATTTTGGACATTTGAATAGATCGATATCAATAATTATTATTGTTCTTAAATATCTTTATGATTATTTAATTTGCTAACTGACCAAAAAATTATTGCCTTCTAAGTAAACATTCATGGCTATCTACTTCAGCTTCTTAGGGACTATGATAGGCTGAATAATGGCTCTCAAATGTGTCCACGTCCTGTTCCCCAGAACCTGTGAATGTTACACGGCAAAAGGGATTTACGGAAGGAAATAAGTTAAAGATTGTGTGATAGACTATCCTATATTATCTGTCTGGACCCAATGTGATTGCAACAGACCTCATAAGAAGAAGGCAGGGGCAGAAAAAGGTAAAGGAATAGATGATGTGATGGTGGATGCAGAAATTGGAGAGATGAGTTTTGAAGATGGAGAGAAGGACTATAGGGCTACACACAAGGAATATAGGCAACTGCTTAAAGCTGAAAAAGCCGCGGTAACAGATTCTCCGCTCAGAGCCTCAGAAGGAACCAGTCTGCAGATACCTTGACTTAGCCTTGCAAAAACTGATTTCAGACATCTGGCCTTCAGAATGGTAAAAGAATAGATACGTGTTGTTTTAAGCAACTAGATTGGTTGTAATTTGCCTCAGCAACAATAGATAACTTACATAAATCTTTTGCTACAAATCATGAGTTCACTATTTGTAGAGCAATGACTGTTTTCATTAAAACCAAAATAGCCCTGAGATTTCACCGAAGATTTTAGTTCTGAATGGATTCTGATGTTTAGTCGTTTTGTTCCATTAGGAGGAAAAAAATGTTTATCGGGCATTTAACTTGAAGTTTTTCACCTTGAAACGGTAAGTTGTCTATTAGTGTGCTTTAGAACAAATGTTGGCAGAGTTGCCCACTACTTCTTAGCATTAGTTCTTTTTAAAAGGCCTTTGTTAATATGTGCCTCCAAATGTTTTCTTGGCATGTTTCCACTGGGAATAACTCACTAGCCCTGGGCTCACCTTGCATGCTAAGAATACCAATTTTTATCTTTTATTATATACCATGGTCCATCTTTATTATATACCATGGTCCATCTTTATTATATACAGTGTGCGGGTTAACAAGGAGTTAATCAGTGGCTTTAGGAAATCCTATACCACAAAGAGCACCATCACACTGCAACTGCTAACCAGCAATAGAGAATAAGGTAAATGTGGAAGATCGTGTGCTATAAGAAGACTATAAACACACACAAGCAACACCACCACTATTAACAGCTACAGAACTTAAAGCCCTTTTAACTCCTTTTTTGTATGCCTCTCAGCAGGACATTTAATGTCTATAGATAGATAGAGACAGAGAGAGAGAAAGAGAGAGAGAGAGATGAGAGATGATAGACAGAGAGAAAGATGATAGAGAGACAGAGACAGGGACAGAGACAAAAATAGATACATAGATATGTATGGGTATGGGTATGAGTATTGGTGTGGACATGGTTATGGGGATAGATAGAAATAGAGTTAGAGATGATAGAGAGACAAAGAGAGAGAGAGAGAAATAGAGAGAGAGAGAGATGATATAGATTTTGCTAGTTTTAATAGATATGCAGGGAATTATCTGGATGGGCTATTAGGCACTGCTGCCATTTTAAGTGGCAACTCTTCCCCCAAAGAATCCTGGGAATAAAGAGAACATTGAGCCTTCAAAGAAGAACCAGTGACATAGGTAAAAATTAAAAAAATAAAACTGTTCCATTTATGCAGAAATTAAGAAAATTTTTGTATACCTACTATTTGAACTCATGGAAGGAAAGAGCCTCTATAAATGTTGACCATTCCATTTATCCATCTATTCATTTATTCATTTAGTAATTTTTTTCACTTATTTGTTAAATATTTAATAAAGGTTTATTATGTATTACCAAAATCTTCTCTTGACACATACCAGGTTTTCTAAGTGTATTATAATTCCCAGCGTTTCTCCTGCCTCTAAGCATCAGAAAATCATACATATAATATATAAATCTTATATACTATTAAGGAAGAAGTTAAGCAACTGTGAGATTTTTTTTTAAATTAAGTTTATTGGGGTAACATTGGTCAATACAATTATATAATTTTCAGGTATACATTATAATTTGACATCTGTATATTCTATTGTGTGTTTACCACCCAAAGTCTGGTTTCCTTCAACTACCATATATTTGATCCCCTTTACCCACCTCACCCTCCCTTTACCTTCCTATATTTGACCCTCTTTACCCTGTCTACCTCCCCCTTCCTCCCCTACTCCCTTCCCCTCTGGTAACCATTAGTTTATAGTCCTTGTACATGAGTCTCTGTTTGTTTGTACTGTTCATTTGTTGCTTTTAGGTTTACATCCCACATATAAGTGATATCATGTGATTTTCAACTTCTGTCACGAGATGGTTTTATAGTGTGATTTGTACAATTAAAATTTCATTAAATAAAAATTTATTTTTATTTCAAATTTGAGGTTAAATGCAAATGAAGATGCAAACAGTAATATTTTTATTTTAAAATTCAAGCTGTATTATGTGATTTATGGTCAGTACACATTCAACTCCAATTTTATTACCTAGCATATTACACAAGAAATGCCAGTTCACGGTGTGACAGAATGAGTTGACAACATTCTTCTCACGTGCGGCGTGGAGAAATTTCAAGATGGGGAAGATGGTATTAGCACCATTTTTCTTCTAGTGACTCATCAGGGGAATTCTCTGCTAATATGAGGGCTCCTTATAATCAAGATAAATATCTTTTAGCATAAAAATCCAGCATTGTTTAATTGGAGACAATGTAGTCTTTGTAAAGAAATTAATATTTATAATGATGATATATACTTGTCTTTAGGTAGGTAATAAAGTAGAAAGTGAGGCACTTTTACTACTGGTGGGTGGGTCCTGAACCATTTCACCTCCTACCTGCCAGTAATCTAGTCCTTGCCTCTGTAAGCTGCCAGCCAGGAACAAAAAACAAAAAAGAAAAGAAAAGAACATTAAAATATAGCCAAGAAACAAGAAAGGACATAAGACTGAATTTCTATTCTCTTCTGAATAGTGATGATATGCTCAAAAGGATGATGGTGAGATTAAAGATGGAATTGTGACAAATACTTGAGGTGAATTTTGGAAGAGAAAGAAAATGAAGAGAACGAGGGACTATCCATATACATGAACATTTTCTGAAAACTTAATCTGTAACACACTTCACTTCTCTACCTACCCTTTCCCATACATGCTTATTTATGTAGGACAAAGTTATATGCTATCTACATACAGTGACAACTTCTACTCCATGCAGTTTTGAGTGCTCACTAAAGAACTTCATTTCTACCCGAGTTCAGTGTGCGCGTGGGCACTAGATACTCAGGACAGAGTCGGGGCTCCCTCCTCCTCAGCTGATGGACCACTGGGATGGGCCTCTCCCTTGCGGGAGCATGGGGGGGTCTCAGAGACCCCATAGAAAAGGAAAGAATCCCTTGCCTTGTAAAATTTAAGCCCCATTCTCTGATGTCTCCTTTTGTCTCTTCTACAGGTTAACTAGGAAAACCTCCGTGAGGCACAAAGGTGTGTCTTAAAACTTTGGATTAAAGTCAATTCTAGTTAAAAATGCCAAATTCAAAAACATACATATGACAAGATTTTTTTGTTGTTGTTAGGTAGAAAAGGATGTTAAAAGTAAGGAAAATACACAGTTAGTTAACTGCAATGCTGATTAATCAAGCTATAATTCTAATAATAAGCTCTCCAATCAGAAAGTTTGAGTTTATCTGAAAATCCATTTTATTCTATGCCAAAACAATAAAGAGTTCACAGCAATTTACTTATCTTTCATAAAGTGAGTTTGTCAAGAGGAGTTAGGAAAGCCTTAAAGCTCAAATGTGGTAGCACCATGTTTGCAAGCTCCCCTTTCTCTATCCTTTCCTGGATCTAGCTATAATTCTGAGGATCCAATTTTATAGTAAACAGTTAAGAGTGAGCATATAATAACATATTTATAAATATATATTAACATATATATTTAGAAATATGTTATTAATAAATATGTTATTTAATATGTTAATATATTTATAAATACGTTATTATAAGCTCACTCTTAACTATTTACTATAAAACTAGATAAAATGGAGTTATTCTCCAACTGATCTGCAAATACGTTACCACTCTTTTATTAATTTTAGAATAATTTTTCAAAAGGAACAGGAATACTATACTTATTCCTTGACTCTTTTTAATATTTATTGACTGTATTGAGACGTCCTGACATCAAAGTACAATAAAAGCTTGGCTTTTCATATCTCTTATAACCATTAGGTGGCAATATAATGCAAAAAATAAAAATAGTATAAAAAGATATTTCTGGATATACTTTTCTTCACAAATAGTCTTATGAATATTTTATGTGCTCCTCTAAAATTTATCTTTAATTCAAGAATAAGATCCTATAATCTATGCACTCATTTTTTGCATCATTTTTTTCTTCTTGCCGCATCCTTAAAATTATGAAATGCATAAGAAAAACCATCTGTCTTATATACCTAAATATGAAATTATTTCTAGATACATAATTACAACAGAAAGTTATACTAATGACGACTTTAAAATAGAACATATGACAATGTACCAAAGAATACTAGAATTTGTAAAGATTACTTACAGGTTCTCTTTTCTGGTAAGATCAAGAAATGGAGTTTGTATTTCTTGGTTTTAAAGAGAATAATCACATAAAACTATTTTCCAAAATAATTTAAAAGTTATAAGTCTATCCTCTCTAACCGATTTTGGAGACCCTTCAGGATACATGTAAATTCAGCCCCAAGCATCACAATGGCTCAGAGCAGTAGTCCACTGAGGAACACAGATGAACTTCATAGACAGGGAGCTCAAAGATTTTGAAGTTACTGACATTGAGCCCTTTAACCTATAAGGCAGATGTATTTAGATAACCTGTCACACTTACACCAACACTCCTCAAACTATTGTAAATTGTTTATTATTTCTTTTAAAATACTCCATGAATATTTGTTTTAATTGTTTCACTATTCTAAAAGTACTGGAGAAAATAAAGACACATGCAAGATAAATTGTGGCTTGACAATTCTAGTGCAAATGATATGATCTTATATGTAGAGAATCTTAAGGATTTCACATCCCAAAAGTACTATTAGAACTAATAAAGAAATTTAGAAAAGAGGCAGAGTACAAAATCAACACAAAAATTTGTTGTGTTTCTAGAAACTAACAATAAACAGTCCAAAAAGGAAATTAAAAAACTATTCTACTTATAATAGCATCAAAGAGAATAAAATGCTTAAGAATTAACTTAATCAAGGAGGTGAAAGACTTGTATGATAAAAATTACAAAACATTTCAAAAAAAATTAAAGAAGGCATAAATAAATAAAAAGATATCATGGGCTGAAAGACTTAATTTTATTAAGATGTCAATACTACCCAAAATAATTTACATATTTAATGCAATTCTTATAATTCCCAAAAAAGATTTTTGCAGAAATTAAAAAAAACTTTCTAAAATTTGCATAAAATTTCAACATGCACTAAATGGCCAAAATAATCCTGATAAAGAAAAAAGGTGGAGGACACACACTTCTTGATTTTAAAATTTACTTCAAAGATACATAATCAAAAAAATATGGCATTGGCATAAAGGCAGACATATTGCCCAATGGATATGATAGAGAGTCTAAAATTAAAAGCTCCACATTATAATCAAATAATTTTCAACAGGGGTGCAAACACTGTTGAATGGGAAAAAGACAGTCTTTTCAATAAATGGTGAAGAAAATACTAGATATCTACATGAAAAAAAATGAAGTTGGACCTATAGCTAATACCATATATAAAAATTAACTTAAAATAGATCAAAAAAGTAAACATAAAAACTTAAACAATAAAACTCTTAAAAGAAAACTTAAGGGGACCTTCATGATTTGGTGTTGATTCTTGGCCATGACACCAAAGGTACAGTTAACAAAAGATAAAAATAAACGAATTTGACATAATCGAATTAAAAATATTGTGCATCAAAGGACATCATTAACAGAGTAAAAAGATAACCAGTCCACAGAATGGGAGACAATATTTGCAAATCACCTATCTGATAAGAGATTAAAATCAATATGTACAGGAAATTCAAACTCGCAGAAAAACCAAACAATCTGATACAAAAATGACAGAAAACTTAAATAGGTCTATATTTTCTTGAAACAATTATATTTCTATGATGCAGTAAAACAATTAAAAGTTATTATTTATAAGAGCAATAATAATGTCAAATATTTAAGAATAAATTTAACAAAACTTTGCAAGACTTTTATGTAAAAATGCTGTTAAATATATTATGAAAGATTAAAGGAGAATTAGGTAAAAGATTGGAAGACTCAGTCATACATATGGAATGGAAGACTCAATATTATAAAGTCAATTTTCCCCAAATTGACCTACAGATCTGACACGATTCCAATAAAAAAAATTTACAGGTTTTATTGGTGTAATTGTGTATGTGGTACTTGACAAGCTAATTCTAAATTTGTATTGGAATTCAAAGGCTCAAGAATGACTAACAGTTTTTCAGAAGGAAAGAAAAGGATGACTTACTTAATGAGATATTACAAAGTTATAGTAATTATGATGATATGATGTTGCTTTAAGGAGAAAAAATTGACCAATGGAGCTAGGTAGAGATTCTAGACTATAACCAAGGATAAAAAAACACTTGTTCTTGATAATTTTGGTACTGTAGAGTAGTGGAGAAAGAAAAGACTCTTCAGTAATGATGCTAGGAAAAATGAATGCCTATATGGAAAAAAATTATTCTTTCTTCATATTTACACAAAAATCACTTAAATGTGGATTTGGATCTCAATAAAGAAAGCAAAATACTATAGCTTTTAAAAAATTAGAAAAAAATTCACAAAACAGTGCATGATTTCTTAAACACAAGAAAAATCATAAAGAAAATATTTACAAATGTGACTACGATAGAATTATAATTATTTCTTTAGAAATACTATTGAGAATGTAAGACACTACAAATTATATTAAAAGATATTTACATATTTATATTACAGTGCAGTAGAGTGCATGTATGTGTGTATATATATATACACATAGCATATTCTCGTGATAGGATTAGCGAGTTTCATAATCTCTTTTTTTAAAGTTTATGTGACATTTTCCTCTTCTTATTATAGGTGGGTGATAATAACAAATTTTGGAGGAAAGGGCTAGTTGGAGGAAGAGAAAACAAGAGAAAACTATCTCCCGATTTCATCAGTCATTTCTAGCAAATAATTTTATTTCCTTCAATTTTTTTAGATATAGAATTTAAATTTTTTTATATCTTATGGATTCTTTTTTTAAATTAAATTTATCAGGGTGACACTGGTTAATAAAATTAAATAGTTTTCAAGTGTATGATTCTTTAATACATCATTTGTATATTTCATTGTGTGCTCACATGAGGGATTCTTTTCTGTACTTATATAACTTTTATTCATTTAAAACTTTTCCAGTTATTATACCAAAAGTAATTACTATTTTTTAAGTAGAAAGATTAACTCTCCCCTTCCCTTTCCTCATTCCACTCCCCACTTATAACCTCTGTTATCAATTGAGTATAGATCCTTCTAGAATTTCTTCTAGATCATTACAGATGATGAGATTATGCCAAACCTACTATTCTACAACTTTTTTCACTTTACAGGTCTCAGACAATTTTCCATCTTTCTCATATAAATCTGATTTTTTCATACATTTAAATTTTTAAAAAGTCTTCAAAGCAAATCATGCCTAATTTAATCCATTTCTGTAGGTAATGATTACTGTGATCACCCCCACTTATTCACTCACCGTTTTGCCATTTTACAGATCACTTCCTTTTGTAGCAGATTTTTTTTGCTTAACATGAAAGGTATTTGTCACACGATCATAAAGACCTTGCAGATTTCATCTATAGCATCAAATGGAGATATCATGATTTTCCTTTTTTAATTATTATTTTTATATTTTATATTTTTATATTTCTAGGTGATAAATGTCAAAATGAAGATATATAGATGGCTAGTAAAGATATGAAAAAGTGTTCGACTTCATCAATCATCATGAAATATAAATTAAAAACAAAATTCAATACCACTGTATATGTATGAGAGTTGCTAAGGTTAAAAAGACTGACAAAAAGTGTTAGTGATAATGTAGAAGAATTTTCATACACTGATGATAGGATTAGAAATTGGTATAAAATCTTTAGAAAGCAATTTAGCTTTCTATAGAAAATTGAAGAAATGCATAATCTAGGAGACTGCAATTCCAATCTTAGGTATGTGCACTGGTCCAGATAAATATGTAATCATGTGCACCAAGAAACACTTTCAAAAATGTTCATAGCAGCATTACTTGTAGTAACAAAGAAATTAAGACAATCCAAATGTCCATCAAAAGGAGAATGGACAACATATGTGATGAATTCCATTTAGCAATAAAAATAAATGAACTATATAGTCATATCCAACAACATGGATAAATCTCACAAGTTAATGTGGAGCAAAAGAAGCCAGACACAAAAGAGTATATTGTGCATGATTGCATGTATAAGACAAGCACAGCTAAGATACAGATAGGGTTTAGCAAAATGTACTTTGGTGATAAAAACATAACAAAAAAGATGGGAGTGATTACCAAAAGAGTCAGGGCAGTGATTACCCTTAGGGGAAGTTCATGGCTGAGGATTCTGGAGTTCTGGCAGTGTTCTCTTTCTTCAATTAGGTAGTGATTATACAGATTTTTGCTTTATAATTTATAAAGCTGTACATTTAGATTTTATGTATGCTTATATGTTATATTGTCCAGGAAAATTTTTGAACATAAAAATATACTTTTTTACTTTGCTCATGTTTACATTCACTAAGAAAAACAGAAATTCATCAAAATCAAAACCAAAGATTTCATATCCTTTCTGAGGATTTAATTACACAACCTAAAGTTGCCCCCATAATTTTCTGTATCATCTTGTTTTATTTATCTTCATAGACCTACTTACTAAGTTAAATTCTATTGTTAGTTTATTTGCTTCCTTATTTATTATCATCTCTGTTCCCAGGTCTAGAAAATAAGCTCCAGAAAGCAGTGACCTGGAATAGCTTGTTCTTCTTGTATTCCTAATACCTACAGTCTTATCTAGCATATACTAGGGGTTCAAGAAATATCTGTTAAGTTAATGCAGGTGACATTTCTCAAAATATATACATGGACATTGTCAAGAAGCATAACATTGAAGAGAATTCTCTGGTTTGATAAGTTTAGTAAATCCTGTATTATATTTTACTCACGGTGACAGTCAATGTATATTAGTGTATCAGGGCTGTTTAGAGTCCTAAAGTAAGGTGAATTGTTTAACTTTGTTGATCAGAGCATTTTTCAAACCTTGGGTGAAATATTTTCTCAGAGTAATGGGTCAGAGGCTTGCCTAAAGTGAGCAGTCTGAAAAACAAATCCTAAAGAATTTATGGCACACTCAGCAAAGCATTCGAGAGTTCTCAGACTGTACGAATATTTGGTGAAAGTGGCTCCTCAAGTCCCCAGTTCCTCCTGGAAGACAGTTTTGTGGCTGGTTATGATGTTCTGCCTAGCCTGGAAGAGCTCCTTCAGGTCCTTGGAACTCAGAGTGGGTGTTTCCAAACCTCTTACGTCCTAAGCATGTCACCATAAAACCTCAGCATAATTACTTTATAAGATTGCAAAAACTACACTTTACAAGCTGTATCTCCTGGATCTCACATCTGGGTTTAAGGTATAAATGCTTCCATGGAAGCATTATACTGGGCATCAAAATTGGGGTTATAATGTGATAGCAGTCCCAGGACATGTACAATTGTTTTTGAGCAATGTCTTGCAGGGAATGATCGTACAAGGCCAGTACAAGAGAATCCTAAAAACAAAACAAAACAAAACAAAACAAAAACCTATTAATATTCCGGGGAACTAGCTATACATGTAAATATTTTAGAAACACTTAGCTACCAAGGAAATAAATTGCTATACCACATTAACTGATTTTTTTTTTTTTTTTACTGAAAATTTATTCTATTTAAATTTTGGGTGAAAATACATTTACAATGATTTAATTTTCACATATATATTTTGCTTCCATATGAATATAGCCAATGTCAGCTAACTTAATATTTTTGAGATTGCCCCAATCTAGAGGTAAAATTTGAGTTACTCTTGATTATTGGGTTACTCTTGGAGAAAGAAACCTCAAAATATGCCAGACTTTGTATTCAATTTTCCTTTTGATATTGTAAGTTAAGCGATTTCATCACTTCCTGTCACTGAGCTATAGAAAAGAGAGAAGCTTTTTTCTCCCCTCTTGAATTGGCGTAAATTTTTCTACTCTCTTATAAAATCACAGAGGATATTTTCCTTTACATACTTATGGCAACCTGTCTGACCCACGGGCCAGAGCATTCGGGGAAATGTATAATTTTATCCCTTTCCATCAGTTAATGAATGTGACCTTGCTGCAGAAGCAGGATGCTTCTAGGAGATATTTCTCTAGCTGTTAGTCACAAATAATGGAGACGACAGGTTTTACATCATTACTGAAAACTATTCTGTTTAATGCAGCATGCTGATTGCTTCAATAAGAGCTACAGTGAGAATGATTCTCAGAAATCACCTATTTCCAAAAGCATAGGGATGACCTACGTTGAAGCATAGTTGAAGAGATTCTTTTCAAAGAGGTAGACAGCGATGTACTGGGTACTTTTCATCTTTGCATCTTGCTGAAGGAACGAAATAACACTGTGTACTTCTTTCAAAGACTGGTTTCCTGAGAAGAGGGCAAAATAAGATTCGCAATAGTCTCCTTGCATCAAATCATAGTTGATTTTTTTTTTTTTAAGTTTCATGCTTCTTTGTAGTTCATATAAATGTTCAAATACATGTTGGTTCTTTGTTCATAAATACATAGAGATTCTGACTTTGGTCTCAGCATGTATACTTATTTGATTATTTCTCAAAATAGAATTGAAAAACTGAACAAAAAATGAAAAGGTCATCAGTGGCTAGTAGAAAACAATTAGTTTGGAATAACTCTAGCAATTCTCTAACTTAAAGTTGTTTTTTTAAGTTTTCATTCAGAATACTTTCATTCTAAATCTTCACCTCTATAATGAGTCATCTGACAGAAATATACACACAGTGTAGGAAATTAATTTTAAAATTACTATTGGAATTAGAGAGAGAATGACAATATAATATGGTAAAGTTTAGTCTGTATTACGTTCCTATTTTGTTCTAAAAGATAATATGCTCCTCGTAATTAATACTTTTTATGTTTCTGTCTTCACATAAGTACTTCCCATGTACTCTTACAGATAGTTGAATAAGTGTATTATGAATGCATGTGATACTAGTCATTTTTCTTCAATAAAGCTCAGTATGCAGTTTTAAGTTCTTTATTATCATTCTCTAATTAACATCAGCAATGTATCTTGCATCAATTATTACCTATGTAATTATAATGATTCTTTTTATAATTTGTACCTCCAGCTCAATATCTCTTAAACACTCTCCTGTATTCAACCACTTGTCAGACAGTTCACATTTGTTATATCAAAGGTTGTTTTAAGCATATATAAAACTCAATATAAGCCAATTTTAACTCCTGAACTGTGAGTTTCCTACTGTTTATGGGTTAAATTGTATCTCCCCCCACCACAAAATTGTATGTTGAAGACCTAACCCCAGGTAGGTTTTTCTTAGACATTTTATAAATTCATAGTGTGAAAGATACTATCAAGAAGATGTGAACAGAGTGCTATGAGTGTCCAGAGAAAGTCCACTTATTTAGAACAGTAATGCTAATAAAGGGCATCTGGAAATAGTGGAATCTAAGTTGAATTATGAAGAGTAACTCATAAGGGTCAAATACATAAGGGTTAAGAGCATGTGATAAAAGACACACTTAATAGAATTAAAAGCATAGAGAATGTGATTCATTCCTGGAACAGCGCAAAGTAATATAAAAAAAATTAGGCTCATATAATATATATGAAAGGGCTAATCTGCCGTGTTCTATGAATTTGTTTTTTAGCTTATTTTCCCAAATGTAGTGACAGTGGGATAGAGAAGAGAGAAAAAAAAATGCAAGAAAAATACAGGATTTGCTAATTGCAAAACTGAAAAGAGTTGACAGAGTGTGAAAGAAGAACATAAAATGAGGCCCAGGTTTTTAACCTGGCGAACTGACACTATAATGATGCCATTTCATTAGAAATAAATAGTGATAACAGGTTTTTCAGGAAAAGATTGTGTGGTCTGTTTGGGAAATTTTGTGTTGCTGATAATTGTTTGATATTTGGGATAGAAAGGTCCAATAATCAGTTAAAACCATTGGTCTGGAACCTATTATATAAATGGGTCAAAGATGGTCCCTGTATATTGGCTCTCAAACTTCTACTACCTTTCAGAGCGCTCTGACC
This sequence comes from Pteropus alecto, assembly GCF_000325575.1. Lineage (NCBI taxonomy): Eukaryota > Metazoa > Chordata > Mammalia > Chiroptera > Pteropodidae > Pteropus > Pteropus alecto. The sequence goes on along the minus strand of NW_006443138.1, from coordinate 19,271,121 downwards.
CAGTTTCCTCCTTGCTGCTGCGTGACATCACCTAAACACATGGGCACTCTCTCCAATTTTCGTCTTTTTTTTTTTTTTAATTAAGGTTTCCTTGCCCTTTGAGGTGATGGCTGGAAGGTTTTCTTCTGAGAGGGACTTCCCCTCCTTTGCAACCCTGACCAAGCACCACCCAATAAATTTGAGTATTACTGCCCTCTAGTGGTCTTCTCTCTTCCTGGATCAGTCCTCAAATCCTCAGTAACTGCAGAGTACTAGAGGCATTCTGGGCTAGAGACGTAGGACTGAGATGGATCATGAGCATAATAGGTCTCAGCAGAATCATAGGAGTAGATGAAAACACCCAAGAAGACCACATAAAATGAAAAGAAATGAAGATCGAAGATAGAAACAGAGCACCAAGATTTAAAGGCAAATGGAGAAGGAGACAATGAATAAAACTGAGGAAGAAAAATAGAAATGCCCAAGATTGGTATTGTGTAAGACAAGAGAAGAGAAACTCCTAAAAGAGAAAAATAAAAAAAAAGTTGAGTTTCAAAGTGACATAAGAATTGAATAAAGTAAGTATGCTTTTAATTTTACATTCAGACCATTAGTAATTTTAGTTGGCGGTTTGATTTACCTTCATATTTACTAATATCTCTACTCACCATTCCTTCTTGAATCTCAGATCTTTTTTATGGGGTTATTGTCTTTCTAAAATTGTTTTCAAGAAATCGAAATCTCTAAATCAAATAAATTGATTCACACTTGCTCTTGAAAGTTTCTATTATTGGACATAGGTAGTGAAGTTGAGGATTATTTATTTTGCTTCATTGAAGATATTATTCACTATCTTCTAACTTCTATCAGAATTCAGTTCAGACTATTTGCCATTTTTTTTTTTAGGTATTTTGATTTTGTGTAGGTAGGAATGGTTTACTACCTCTAAGACCTTCTCTTTGTGCTCTGAAGTCTCACAAGTAATTGTCTAGATTCTTTTTTTGTTTTTATCCTGCTCGGAAATCACTCAACTTTTTGTAAGTTTTTGGGACTCTCTTCAAACATTTAAGTTCTCCATTTTTTCAATATTCTTTGTTTATTAACTTCTCTCATATTTTCTCTCTCTTCTGCATGATGGATAATTTTTATTACTTTAGATTTTAGTTGATTTTGTTGGTCCTTATTAGGGAGTGTTTTCTATAGAAATAATTTCTGGTTTATACCACAAAGGATTTATAAGGTAAAGGAGGTTAGAATGATTTGATCATTATTGATTTTATCTGCAGTAACAGAAATCATTAAAATTACCAGCAGCTCAACAAAACATAAACATTTATTTCTTTTTCAGGTAAAAATCCAGAAGTACATGATTGGCTCTACTTCTCAGGGACTTGAATTCCTTTCGGGTCATTGTTGTGCCACATCTAGTATGTTTCTCTAGACATTAAAGTCCAAAACGTAGTGTTCCAGGAGGCAGAATGAAGAAAAGATCAAATCAAGATACAAAAAAATTTATTATAGTGTTTGTTCAGGGAAATACTAGGAAGCTACTGTGTTAACAAGTCTTATATCCCAGGGATCAAAATTTAGTCACATGGACAAAGTATGTGATTTAGAAATATATTGCATACAATAGGAAGTATGTCTTTAACTAAGTCTTTCCAATGGTATGCACAGTGCCTCAAAGAATATGTACTCAAGAAATATTTGTAATTAAAAGAATAAATTATTTAATTTTAAAAACTATACTTCTATCTTGGTAAAATGGGGATCAGAATTCTTGGGAAAAAAATTCAGAAAATGAAACAAAATTTTGTCTTAAAACCCAAAAGAATTGGGTTCTCAGAAAGCTAATGTGGCCTTGGAACTTACTCTTGGGTCTTTGTGACTGCTTCTTAGAGATTTCATGAAAATATCTTGGCAATTTTTTACTCAGTTTCATTTTGGCACATTTTAGATATTAGGAAGACATTTCAGGAAGAAATAAATCGAACATCTCTAAACTGCTCTGTCTATATGCAGCTTTTTCTTGATTAAAAATTGGTGAGGGACAGCAAGTGAATCAGATTGCTTCCTTGAAGACAGTTAAACAGCAGGCTTCTATCTACTAGAGAGTGGTAAGTTCTTAAGTAAGCAGGAATTTTAGCTTTACAAGCACTACACTGAGAGTGTTTTAACACTCATTGAATTTAAAGCCAAGGACATGAAGCCTCTTCTTGTAAATGTCAGCTGCCTTGTCGTCCATTAGGCTGTGTCATGGTAAATGCAGCTGTACGTAATGTAACTTCACAACCTTCTTTTAAAAGTTCCCAATAATATGATTGCAAGAAATGGCTTAATTTCCCTCATGTAAATTTTCCCCAGGACCTTGCTAAGAACACTCAAAAACTCTTATTTAGATTATTTGCACATATTTCCAATGGACAGTATTTCAGTCTTTATCTGAATTCTTCTTCTAAAATAAAAATCCATACACTGAATGCCTTATAAAAGTCTGAAGGAATTTAAATTGGAACAAGGTCAAAGTCAGATGTCATCATTTGTGAAATGCTTCAAAGCACTGAAAGATTTTCTGTCACAGAAAACCTAATTGCATTTAGGCCCTTGTTCTTAATCAGAGAAAAACCAGTTTTTGCTGGTCCTGGTCAACAATGCCCAGTGGATGGAATCAATTTGTTGACCAGGGTAGCTAGGTTTTATAAAAAGATATTAAGCTTTGGATGCCTCCTGGATGCATTGCAGAGAGCTAGGGCTGTACTGTCTTGAGGACTTCACTTTGTATGCCACTGATCACACACTGAGCTGAATAAATGAATCCCTAAAGCTACCAGCTCATTAAGATGCTGATAGTGTTCCAAATTTTGAGAGAGCTCAGAGGCCATTGAAATAAGAACCTGAGAACTGCTATAAGTAGAATCCTTGTATTTACTGGGTGTCTTATAATTAAGTCTACAAAGGGGATAGATCTGGTTCTTTCTAGTGGGCATCTTTCTAGAGGGTTATTCACATAGAAGTAGGGTGAGAGCGAAAGGCTGCAATCATCACCTACCTCAGCTAAGCAATGAGCTTCATTCAACGAACATCTCATGAGCATATACTATGTGCAAGGTACTGTGAAGGGATATAGAGAGGAACAAGACAATATCTAACTTAATGAATTTTGAACTTATTTTCATAGAAGCATGCAGCCTGTTATTATACCACACTGTGAATGTGCTAACAGGGACAAAGACAATTTATTATAGCAGTCTGGAGAAGAAACAGAGAGGGGACATAACTGAGTTTTGGGTGTTGAGTTGGTAGGATAGAAATGCTTTCAAGAAGTGGCATTTCATCTTAGTTTCAAAAAGAATGGGACACAATCAATTGGACAAAGGTAGAAGTAATTTCTACATAGAAGACATGGCATAAGAAAAGGTGAGGAGCAGAAAGCACAAGAAAAAACCTTGCTTAAAAACTCAGAGTGAAAATGAAGGAAGCTGAAGCCAGAGAGATAGACCATATCCTACATATTTCTGTATGCCATGCTAGAGACCATGTGGCTTGTTCACGTATGTTTTTATACTTAAATTCAGAACAGAAGGCAAGTTCAGGCTCATTTTCATTATAGTTTTAAGTTTTATCCATGTACACAATTTTAAATCCATGTACTATTCCGACCCTGTGAAATAAATGTCTAAATGTTTCATTACATCAAGTTCCCCTAACTTCAAGTATACTTCTATACCATCGACAATCATTCAACATTCATTCGAATAGTTGATTCAAAAAATCAGTTAACAGAATGTAATTTTGTCCCACATGTGGCATCCTACCAAACTTCGCATCTCAGTATGGGATGGAAGGTTTATAGAGTAGAAAATCATGGCAGAGAAGTTAAAATACAATAGTGTCCCCCCATTTTCTCCTCAACATATTTACATCCATGAGTGGTAGTAGGGATCGACATAATAAAATTTTATTTAGTGATTTTAAGATTTATAATACTTTTCCATATATCTTTTATAGCCATATGAAAAAGACTAGGAAATTTTAGTACAGCTTGAATTTTTTTCATGTTTTCTTAAGTTAATACTGATTTTTTTTTTGAAGCTAACAATATGAAGTAAATCTATTTAAACCAAACATAGATTATCAGGTGGAAAATAAATCTCTAAAAAGGGCTAATAGCAAAGTGTTTCTCAAATTAGACTGGGTATTCAAATCACCTGCATAGCTTAATAAAAATGAAAATATCGAGCTTCACTCTCAGAGACTGACTGATTTACTAAATCTGCTATAGAATCATAGAATCTGTATTTTTAACTAGGATGAAGAAATCGACCTTCATTTGAGAAATACTGGTCAAATAGTCTGTGGTCCGCAGTAATAGCAAGTTCTATTAGAGTTCAAATTCCCTGCTCAAACTAGAAATTTCTGTCCTCCATTTTTAAGTAAATGCAACCTAGCTGACTAATTCGATATTTGTAATGAACCAGCTTTACTTGCCCCAGGGAAGAAGTCTTTTTTCATGAAAAGCTTACATAGAGAATAAATAGACCTTGTTTCTGTACCCAGTTCTGTAAAACATTAATTCTGTGGCCCTTTTCACTACTCAGTACCTCAGTATGTCTGAGAAGTTAACTATATTGTATAGGGGTGGTCACAGATCCCTTTACTCTCCAGCTAACCAAAGAGAACGTGGTAATTTACCAGCACACACATCCTTCTTCAACAGGAAGAGAAGCTGTTTCGGAGGGAACTGTTCATCAGAGGCTTTATGATGCTGGATAAGTGCAAGATGAGAAAAAACAGAACATGAAAGGTCAGAGAAGAAGGATTTTGCAGTAGAGCTTGTAAGCTCCTGGTGGAGAGAATCCAGTAGGTCCCATTCACAGCTTTATCCACAGTGAAATCCCTAACACCTGGTGTAAGCTCAGGAAATATTTATTGACTTAATGAGTAAATGAGGCTAATCTGTTTTAATATTTCTGCAAGTGCTATGAATGATTTCAAAATAAGAGATTCCATCTTAAAAGTTAAGATTTGATTCCAAAAGGAAGAAATTAAAATCATGTTAAACTTACTAAGGGAGAATAAAAAGATCCAAGAGCCTCATTATAAAGTTGTTACCCAGAGATGGAAAAAATGATGAAAAATACGTGGTAAAGTATGTAAGAGAAAATTATTTATTTGCAATTTTGTCCAGAATTAATTCTAACTTTCCAAAATAGTTATAGCATAGTGATAAACTTGGAATTAAGTTTCTTAAAATCTAATTTGTCATTTTAGCCAATTAATTGTAAGTTAATATTTATGAAACACTAAATCGAATACTTTTTAAAGAAGCCTTCTTTTCTGTGTTAGTATAAATTAAGACTCAAATTAGTATCCAGTTTATGTTTGAATTGACAAGCAGTCCTTTAATCATCAGGCCAATGTCTACATATGGAGAAGATATTTCCTACACAAGGATGTCCAGAAGAGAGGGCGGCCAGACACAGGGCTGACGGTGTTCTGGTCTTATACCTGGGCACAAAGCTGTGTCCACTGGGAGGAAGTGGCACCTTTTCCTAACTTAGCCTAGCAATAGCCCTGGTCTTTATGAATGTTGTGTATTCTGCAGTGATCTAGTCTGAGAAGAATCAGATTTGTTTATTTGCAATGTCCATGTTAACAAGAGATAAAAGACAAGTAATAGTATGAAATTTTTGAAAACCTTCTTAATATATTTTTAAAGTAAATACAAGATTTTGAAAGAGATTTGTTTTATAATATTAATCATTGTGTTCTGTAAATAATAAAAGGTTGGTAAAGGCTCAAACAGTTTAATTTTTATGTTATTTTTAACGAAACAAAAGCGCTCACATTTGGAGAAAATAGATGTTTTTTTAATTCTCAAGATCCTCATTTTTTGGCATTAAATTAAAAAGCTGAATTAGGTTTTTCCACATGCAGATAAATGGGAGTAGATAATAACTAAACTTTTCATTTTTAAAAAAGGTAAAAAAATTTACATACTTATAGTACAAATATAAAAATATGAAATAGAATTTTGTTGACATTTCATTATGGCAATTTAATGATTACAGTTTGCGCAGAAAACAAACTTATTTAGAGAAAACAGCAAAAGAAATATTTATGCATAATGTAACAAACATATTTGAAAAGGCAATGTAAAAGTCTTCAAATAATTCTTCATTCAATTACTGCTATTTATATGATAAAAGGATTAGAATGTATTGAAATGTTTTATTTGAGAAGTTGTATAATAAACATGTTAACACAAAATTGGAAATTACATATTCAGGAATATTATGTTCATTTCTTCACCACCAAAAGATTATAGTGAAATATTGTTTAGCCATTATTCATATAAAATTTCAAATATGGAATCTCACTATCTAAAACTCAAATATGTTTTCAATGATGTAGTCTTACTGAGACATACAGGAATAGAACGATTAGGTCACAGGCTATAGAGTTAAACACATTTGAATTCAAATCCTGATTCTGTCACTTACACCCACTTCAAAACTGGGCAAGTCATTTATCTCCCCTGAGACTGAATTTTCTTATCTGTAAAATAGAATTAGTAATATCTACTTTTAAATAGTACTGTATATTTTCACATAACATTGTATTCTTTATATAATATTGTAAATATAAATTTACAATAACAACATACAAATAAAATCCCAGAAACATAATTGGACTTCTAATTTTGTAAAGTATAATGTAAACATTATTGATTTTAAAGTGGATATTTGAAACAGATATTTCATATGATATGAAACAATTCTCAATCTAATTTATAATAACAATTCTCAATCTAATTTATAACAATTCTCAATCTAATTTATAATAAAATCTATGCTTGAATAGAAACATTAAGAATCCAAATAAATGAAGGCTGAAGGTGTAAGGATTGGATTTACTATTATTTTCAGCTTTCTTGATCTAAAATTGACAAAATTAAAAGATAAAGTTACAAAATGATTTGATATGCATATACAATGTAAAAGGATTTTCCCCCATTGAGATAATTAACATGTCTATCGCCTCACACATTCACATTTCTTTTCTTTCTTTTCCTTTCTTTTTTTTTGTGTGTGTGAGACTTTTTAAGTTCCATCTTTTTAGCCAATTTTAATTATAAGGTACAGTGTTATAAACTATATTTACCATGTTACACATTAGCTCTTCAAACTTTATTCATCTTATAACTGAAAGTTTGTACCTTTTTCAGTGTCTCCCTATTTGCCCCATTCCCCATTCTCTGGCAACCACTCTTCTACTCTCTGCGTCTATGAGATCAAATTTTGCTTTTAGATTCCAAATATAGGTGATACTATTGTTGGGACCCAAGACAGGCCGCCCCCAAATATCCCATGATGGCATATAACTTAAGAAAGGCAGTAATGATTTATGCCCTGAAGTTCATGAATCTAATTATAATAGACTGAACTCTAGGTACGCACATGCACACTAGGCAAAGAGTTACGTAGCAGCCAAGTGTCAATCCAAATGACCTCGCATGCCAATCATCTAGGAATGCATTTGAAACCACCCATCGTGTTCCCCAAATAAAACAGACTTTCCCACTTCTGCGTGGTTACAGCCCTCTTCATTGAGACCCTGATCTTCTCTTTTATCTTTTCACCTCCCAAATTCCACAGGACTGCAGCCTTCTTTAGCATGGCCCATCTCCTTCTAAAGTATACTTTAATAAATCTTACTTTTTATAAATCCCACTGACCTGTAACTCTTTGTTGCGTCAGCAAAGAAGAACCAAGGAAAAATACGAATTGCACTTCTGCATTGTTGCCCTCTTCCCTCCCCGCCATGCTGCTGGGGCAACACTGGAGTTCAAATCTCACCTCACTAATAACAGTACTTTTTATTATAAGAGAGAAAGTTCTTCTGCTGTTAATTTATTTGTTTATGAAACAAATCCTTACTGACAATTACCAGGCCTCTTGTGAAACCTTGGGAATAAAACAATGAATGAGAAAGATAAAATCTTTGTCCTTAAGAGCTAACACATTCTAGTGGAGGGTGATAGATTATAAACAATTAAACAAATAAATGTCTATGCAATTTCAGGTTATGCTCTGTGCTATGCTGATGCCCACCAGCCAAAGACCACCAGGAATATACTTACACAAAGTCAGGGTTAGTGGGACTGGAGATCTCATCTGTGGGAAGTCATGGGGCCTCTCAATAGTACAGTACAAGTAGAGGCTTAATACTGAATTTTGGCTTGTGTTAGATGATTTGGAGAATATTCCAGAAGTGTAGTTTTGCTCTGGCTTAGGTGTTTTAAGTCAGCGTGGGCAATTCTAAGATTGGATATTACAGTAAGTTTTTATCCAGGAGGTAGAAGAATGGATCAGAGTTAAAGCAATAGTTAGAAAAGAAGAAGCAGTCATTCAAGTTATGTGGGGAAGGAGTATGTTTGATCACCTTTCGTGTTTTGCAGTGTTCTTGCTTTTGTTTTGCTCAGAAATGATTAAGTGATCTTATTTATTGTCTTTTGCCACCACGATTAGAAAGACCCTGTCTGAAGTTTTAGGTCTATGAAATTGTTTATGTTTAACAGGAGAACATCATGGTTCAGCCACTGGTTCCAGGCCAGCTCCTAGATAATGGCTGTCAGTGACTGAATTTCTTTTTGAAATGTGAAGAAATATAAGTAAATTAAATAGAGATATAGATTCGGGAATAAATGTTATTTAAGATAGGATGTTAAGAAAAGTCCTCATTGTACATACATGTGCAGATACCTAAATGATGTGAAGAAATAAACCATGAAAAGGCCTAGAGAACATGGTAACAATTAAAATAATGGTTGAGATCTTATATCAATGAGACTGAAAAGTGCAGTGTCCTGAATAAGTTAGAAATGCATTTTTCTTTCAAGTAACAGTCTGGTTGGTCCAGGATGGTGAAGTGGCTCTGCTTCACAAAGTAGCTAAAAGCCTTAAGCTCCACTAATCAGTGCCATCCTCAGAGAATGGTATCCATTTGTATGGTTAAAATAAATTCAAATTCAAGTCAAAAATTGAGGAAAAAGTCAAAATTCAGAGAATACGCTTTCTCTTTAGTTATAGAGGAGCCACACATTGTACAGTTTTTCTCCTCAGTATCCTATTAGCTCCAACTTAGTCATTCCTAGTAACAGGAAAGGCTGGAAATGCAGTCTATAACTGGATGACCTGTATGCTGAGGAAAAAGGATTTTCTGCCAGAAGAGCTTTCCAGAAAAGAACTTTCAGCAACTGTAAAGCCTATGGAGCAAAAATAAGCTGCATATATGTTAAAGGAATATCAAAAAGCCCAGTGTAACTGGAGGAGAATGAATAAAATTAAATTGAGAAATAGGCAAATGTCAGATCGCCTTAAGGCCTTCTAAGACAGAATTTGGGTTTTATTTGAAGTGCAGTGGAAAAGACATTGTAGGATTTTGAGAAGGAATTTCTGGCATAATATAATTTTAAAAAATTTAAATTGTATTCTGCTATATGAATGTAGATGGATGAAAACAATATTACAAGGAACAGCTAGGAAGAAATTGCCATAGTTCCAGAAAGAGAACTTGTGGCTTAGGGAAATAGTGGTAGAAGTGGCAAGAAGTAGATGGACTTGAGGTGTATTTTGAATGCGAAGCCAGCAAGTGTTCTTAATTAATGAAATGGCAAATGAAAAGAGAGAAGTTAAGAATGACTATTACATTTTTAGCCTGAGCAGGGTGTGGGACCATTTACTGAGATGGGGAAGTGAAGGAGTAAGCTTCAGAAGTGAAGAGACAATTTCTTTATTGAAATGAAAGAGTGGGGGATAACTGTAAGGGTGAGTGTTAGATTTGGAGGTAGGAAAAAGATATAATTTTCTTTTTATTTATTTATTTTTTAATTTTTAGTGAAGTAATTACAAAGTCCCCTGATGGAAGTAAGGAGAATGACGAACATTGCAATTCAAAGAAGAGAAGGTATAAAACAGCCATTAGTGAAAATTAGAGGCAAATTTATTAGGCAAATGTAGTAAGAGTGCTGGACTATATGCTAAGAGCCCACTTGGGATTTCTGATAACAAATGTTAAGTGTGACTCTTCAGCAAGTTTGGGTGCTTTTTTCCAGCTATGTTCGGCTTCTCAGCTGAGGTCAGAATCAGGAAGATTTCAGCTTAAAGATGTTTTCACGGGCTCACATAAGATAGGGCAGGGAGTTGAGGGTCACAAAGGAGTGATTTTATTTTTGAACTACAGACTCTAGGCCAAGTAAAAAGCAAAGCGAGGGCATGAGTAGAAAGTGAGGAGTAAAAAGAAGTGAGGACAATAGATTAGACAAGATGATAAATGTTGGAGTGAGAGTGCTAGATTATATGAACTGGAAAGAAAAGATAATGTTTAAAGAGTACCATGCTTAAAATTGAGATTTTAAAGAGATTTAATTTATTGGTAGTGAAAAATTCTATGGTATGACCATGGAAGTGACTGGATGAGATGAAATCAATAAAATGTTCATAGTTGGAAGTGAAGCTTTCAGAAACTGAGAAGGAAGATTATCGAATGTATTTTGCACAGGTATGTGGAAGTCCTCAAGGATAATGAATGAAATAAGTAATTCAGAGATAAGTAGTTGTTCAAAACACAATGGATTAATATGTGAAATCGTATCACGCTCTGTAGTACTTTTTGAATGAGAAAGAAAAAATGGTATGAAAGTGTCCAGAACTATCAAATTTGTTATTAATATGTTCCAGACACCATTTTAAACATTTTACATATTATTTTATTCTCCTCCAAACCTCATTATTTTCCACATTTTTGTGGTTGAGGAAATAGAGTTTACATAAGTTATCCAAGGTTACTAGTGATAGTGGAACTAAATCTGGGCATTCTGACCCTGGAGTATGTACTCCTAATTAATCCCTATAAAATAGTTTCCCTCATAGGATCACAGCTTTGGGCACTTTTTAATGTTGAAGTTCATAAGATACTGAAAGACAGTGGGGTGGTGGTTGTCGGAAGGGATAGTTTTACCAGAAAAACTCAGAGATCAGTGGGCCGCTCTTAAATGCTACTGAGTGGGGTTTAGCCCAAGGGAGGAGCAATCTCATCAAAAGGACATGGAGTTCTGAAAGCTCCTTAATTCCAGAACAACTCATAACCTGATATTTTCTTTCATAGATGACTGTGGACTAGGCGGTAGCCCTGTGAGGAGAGGTCTTCTTAGACCCCTATAAGAATGAGAATCTAAGATGCCACTATTAACGGTGGGATGTACAGGCTGTGAGAGCTTATGAGACCACCCCACCTTAAGTATGATCTTAAACAAAATATTTGAGGGATTATTTCAAGTATTCTTTTTGCTTCAAAAGTTTCCTCCCAATTGGGAAAAATATTAGTTGCACATATTCCTCAGTGAAGTTAAAACCAAAGCTATCATTTACTAAACAGAGTGTGAGGGGGACAAAAGTCAATAAAGGGTAACTCTTCTAATGGAAGTAAATTTGCAGAGAAACGTGGTTCTGATGGCTTGTCTTTTTATTAGCTATTAAGTTTATTTAACAGAAAAACAAATTCAGTCAAAAATCATTCATTAAAAGGCATTATTATCACTTGTTCATTAATCATTCTTTTAAGATAATTCTATTTTTACCTCCACATAGCTGAGATTAAGGAGTGAGTCTTGGAAAAGAGCATGCATTTCTTCCAATTAAAAAATGCCAGTCAAATAATAAAAGAAGTAATGTTACAGTGTTGCATTAATGATATGCAGGCTAGATTTTGCCATAGGACTCTGTTATAGTCTCTTACAATTTAATTTAAAATGTCAAATATTTTGACTGTTTAAACAACTCATTAAGTTCTTTGTAAAATTACAAAACGTTCTATATGTGACCTCATAAATATCTACTCCAATTATACACAACACATCATGCTCAAGATCTAGATTTATTTGAAAACATTTAGCCCAATTTATATTAATGCAGAAAAATCACATCCAATAAACCACAATGTAGCAGAGACAAAATAATTCTGTTTTGTCACATTTCCACACAAATATAATTTGATATTTAATTAAAGAATGATAAGTCACAATCACATGTAAACAAATATTCTCTCAGTAGTAGTAAGAACCTCTTTTGAGTATGTAAGGTCTTCTGGGTTTATTCTCATATAGCTGTCGTTTCAGAATGTAAGGAATTTTTCTCTTTATAACTTCTTCCTTTTCATTTTTGTCATTTCCATTTTCAAGAACATCTTCCTGAATTAACTGCAAGATAGACAGAATATGAATGAAATTTGCATGCATAAAGTCTTCCATTCCAGAGTATTTTTCTACATTTTATCTCATTTGCTATTTAGACAGTAAGACATGTGAATGAAATATATGAAGTTCAAAGCAATTAACTGTTTTGTCCTAGGACAGATGGCTATCAAGTGGCTGAGAAAGGATGAGAACATGGTTTTTCTGATTCTCTTTTCAGTGTTCTTCCTAGTTCATCAGTCTAGCCTTTTAATTTTTTTTCTTCATATGTCAAGACTGTAAACTAACGCCTCTAATTGAAGAAGCACACTTAATAGAACTGAGTATTTTTCAGGCTTTGATTTATGCTAGACTGAAATGTTGTAGAAATATAAATCACAACAAGTAAAAAGATTTGAATCTAGTAAACCAAGTTTGTCCTCGAAGGTAAACAGTATTTTATACTAAATTAAGTTATTTACTGACTTGACTTGAAAGCCATTCCAGAGATCCATTCTCATTCACAGAGGGGTTGCCTGACTAATTTACTCAGTCATAGAAATAAACATATGTGAAAGCTCTGTTTTAATGGTAAAGATCTCTTTAGATTGTAGTGTTTAATAATTAAAAGCAAGTTCAGATTCAATAACTCAAGGGAGCTAATCTCCAGGTAGAATCTTGTCTAATATCCCATGGAGTATGCCCCATTCTAAAAGTAGTACCAAACATTTTTTCTGATAATACCATTCTTATTTAATAATTTCAGCTAGCATAAAACTCTTTCTTCAGTTTTATACATAATTTACATGAAATTTAAAACAAACAAATGCTTAAGATAAGAATAGTATTCTTATTTGTGATAGTCTTCTAAACATTGGGGCAACTGTAACTAATACTGATAGAAGACTTTTTAATTATGATTTGTATGCATTGAATCATGTCACAAACTATTATTTTATTTAACCCACAGCTATTCAATTTCAGAGGAGAAAAAAAAAGCTAATATCAGACAATCTAGCTTCTTAATCTTTTGTTTCTTTCTGTGTGCAGTCTGGAATTACTCGTACTATGCTCTGAATAATATTTTTATTTTAAATCATTCAGTAATATTTAAAACAGCAAAGTCTTAAGTGCAACTGATTTAGTTATGTAATACTTTATTGAGAGTTTTTCTTCTGAATAAATAGAATGTAATTGACATTTCCCTATGTTAAAGTTAGTATTTTTCAAGTGTTTATGACTTAAATAACATTTTAAAGACTAAATCATTTAGCTGAAATTGGAATTAAGGGATGAATAGCCAATCAAATAAAATTAAAACTAACTTTTTGATTTTTCATCTAGAAAACATCTTTTGTTTATGTTAGAATAAACTCTAGAAGTTGTTTTGCATTTGTTCTTTTCCATAAGGTATCTGTGATAGTCAGTTATAGGAATTGTTATTTAGAAGAGATGGTACCTTCAGATTTTTAATGTTGATGTAAGTCCAGAATATAAAATATTAGGCAAATTTCTCTTAGAGATTATCTGAAAAAGTTGTTTCCCTTCTCAGAATTTAAAAACTTTTTTTTCATTTTTTTCTTTAAAGCATATTTCACTCTTCCAAAGGAATAAACGTTCCCAAACAAAAGGTGGCGAGTCATCAGCATACTATTTAATACAACAGATTCATCCAGTACTTCATTATTGTTCAGTATAATGGAACTAGGATGTCTTGGCTGTGATGGCTCTGGTTTAGCAGCTAAGGATGCCTGAAATCCATGCATTCAATTGAAATAGAAATAAAATATATGCATATATGT